>NC_132800.1:45477772-45754272 GCF_048594095.1 Paramormyrops kingsleyae
GGAGAACTTAACTAATAGCTCAGAGTTGTTAAAATCTTATCTAGCTCTGATTTAAAGGAACCCAGGGTTTTAGCTTGCGCTACACTAGCAGGAGGACTATTCCATACTCTGACTACACGCTGTGTAAAGAAGTGCTTCCTCAAATTCATTTTAAAATGTTCTCCCGCTAATTTCCACTTATGGTCACGAGTTCTAGTATTTAAACTAATATTGAAATAGCCCATTTGGCTGAACAGCATTCAGACCCGTTAGAATCTTATAGACCTGGATCATGTCCCCCCTTAGTCTCCTTTGCTCGAAGCTAAACAGATTCAGCTCAGCTAACCTCTCCTCATAAGACATTCCTCTAAGACCAGGAATCATTCTCGTAGCCCTACGTTGCACCCTTTCCAAGGCAGCAATGTCCTTTTTAAGGTATGGTGACTAAACCTGCACACAATATTCTAGGTGGGGTCTTACCAAGGAATTATATAATCGTAGCATTACCTCTCTTGACACACCTAGAGATGTAACCAAACATCCTATTGGCTTTTTTATTGCTTCCCCACACTGGCAAGAGTGGGACATGGTAGCATCAACATACTGTACACACCGAGGTCTTTCTCATAATCAGCTACCTTTATTTCAGTGGAACCCATAAAATATCTGTACTTTATATTTCTGCTTCCTGCATGGATTATGTTTATCTATGTTAAATTTCTTATGCCAGGTATCAGCCCAGTCGCTAATTAAATCAAGATCCTGTTGTAGCCTCTGTGCTGCTAGATCAGTATCTGGTACACCACCCACCTTGGTGTCATCTACAAATTTAACCAGTTTACTGTATGTATTGGTGTCAATACCATTAATGTAAATTAGGAACCGTCATGCCCTGCTCATCCGATCCTCCCGTGTGCCACGCCCCTTCGCTACCTCGTGTGGAATCCCTGTGTTACCAGCTGTTTTTCGTTGTTACTTAGTCTGATGTATTTAAGTCCGCGTTTGAGTATGTTTCTCCAGTCTGGTCATTGACATTATGTGGTGTGGTTGTCTCCGGATCATGTCCTTCCTTCGATTAAACCCCGTATTTTCCCGATACCTCAAGTTCTGCCTGTGCTTCCTCGGTCCGTGTCCTAAAATTGAACCTTGCGGTACCCCACTATGAACGCAGGCCCACTGTGACATTGGGCCTGTAATAACTACTCACTGCTCATTTAATGATTAGAATTTTATTAGGCTTTATTTTAAGATGAATTTTTCTTCCGGGAGGGAACTGAGCCTATGTGGATAACTAATTCCATTTTTTATTCTCCAAGTCAAAATCTCCCCCTAGATAAACGTGCCAGAGGTGATCCAAACAGAGTCCTCTCAGGAAGCACAAAGCCTTCTAGTCAGTCACTGGCCAACACATAAGATCAAAGCCCCCCCTCATGTGGCTACAGTCAGCAACAAACACATTTTAATATATCTAGGGTTTTTACACTCTGTGCAATATCATTGCAGTGGATTTTTTCATGCTATGCAAATATACATCCAATACCACTGGTCTGCATGGGGAGTGAGAAGTTCCAGGAACTGCAGGGTAAAGGGTGTGAAAACTCTCCTTTCTGCATATATTACCCAGCATCATTTGAAATCACATGCAGAGGGAGGGAAGGGGAGGACTTTACAAATACACTATTGCTCTTCATTGACCCATGTGTTACATTTCATGCCTTCAGAATCTGAGAGTAACAGCACCTTGTCAAAATGTTATGGCATACTCACACTTGGCCCAGTTGCCTCGCACCATGCCAAAGCACAACTGTCTCACGTCCCCACTCACCCGCTGGTCTGCACTCACATTGCACTTAAGGATCCAGGTCAAAACATGCTTTAGTCATCACTTTGCAACTTTTTGTGTTGAAGAAAAGCGCTGTCACACAGAATAATGGAGTTTTTTAGATTTGCTGAGTATGCGATAGTGATTTTCATTTAATCATACGTATAAGACAATAGTTTTGTATTTTATCAGGTATCTCACAGTTTTTGTGTGTTGCAGCTAGATGTTCCTGGATACTCTTGTCAGCCCAGATTTTCAGCAAACACTACACCTCTGCCATAGACCAAGGTGATCTGTTTTCCCCCAGTGTTTGTTAAATGATTGTTGATACCAGATCTGTGCAGCCTAACTTCTCTGTACAGCCTAACCAATCTGATCAGCCTACCTGATTTGTACAGCCTACCTGCTCTGCACAACCTACTTGATCTGCACAGCCTACCTGATCAGTTCCTTCCTGATTTGGTTCATGTATATTGTACATATGCGTATGCATGCACCAATCACATCATTGACGTCATGTTTGTGTTCCATACTCTGGCACAGTTAGCAATCACACTGGATGCATACTGTGCCCAAGTCCAACTAAGTGTGTTCTTCCTCAATAGGGAATGCCTTGTGCATCCAGTGGCATATTTTTGACAGTTTGTTCACACTTGAGAATCGTACTCGTAACTTCAAAAGCTTACAAGTGTAACTAGCCAGCTCTTCTATAGATTTGAGAAGCTCATATAACATAATAAATGACTGGAGGGTTTTTACAGGTATTTGCAAAATACATGCTAGTTGAACATCACAAATGCACAACAATATAGAGGTGCTTAAATATTCATATCACAAACGACTCATTAAACTAAGGTAAATCAACAGTTTTCCATTATTTGATTGTGCTTGTGTTTTTAGTCCTCTTGATGAACATTATATTCTACACCCTACAGGGTGAATTTGAACGATGCCTCTGGTGACACCTCTACACCACAAAACAACAAAAAGGCCGCTGGTCAAGCTGTTTACCTTGTCAGCCTGTAAAAAGCAAGGTGTTGCTCAGATTTGATGTTCAACAACCCATACTGCTCATAAACAAAAACAAGTACATTTATAATCCCATCATCTTTTACACAACCTATCCTAGGAACAAATTATTTGTAAAGTCTATTTAACCCAGCCTTGAGTAATATGTTACAAAAAGCAACATAAATTAGAATTCTGCAATTCAACATTGTATTGTAGGATTCTTAATTTACTAACTGATTAACTGAATTACCTTAAACAATTACCTTAAACATATCATATCCTTTTGGGAATCAGACCATAGAGGTGTTGACCAATGAGATTACATGGCCTGGGCTGGCACTCTATGGCAGTGTTTCCCAACCCGGTCCTGGGGGACCCCTAGCAGGCCACATTTTTGCTGCCTCCAAGGTCCCAACTAATCATGAACACCACATACCTGGTACAGGGAGCTGGGAAGGAGGAAAAACATGGAATGTCTGGGGATCCCCAAGGAACATGTTGGGAAACAATGCTGTACAGGACTGACTTACATTAACGAATAGGAGCAAAGAGCAACCAACATTACAAGTCAAATTTTACAGCCAAATGATGTTGGAATTAGTCAGTGAACTACAGTAATCCTTGCAGACACACATGCAAACAGAGTACAGATTCTGTGTCCACTGTATTAGCGACATCTGCCTAGTATGGGGAAGGACTCCCCTTGCCTACAGAACAACCTGAATTCTTCAAGGAATGTATCATCAAGGTGCTGGAAACTTTCCTTCCATGACATTTTGGCACTTGGAATATACCTGTTGGTTTTCACTATTTTCTTTTGGCAGCTTTTGCTAACAAGTTGTTTTTCCCTCAATACCGTGATTAACTGGATCTCTTTGCACCATCATCTGTAAACTCCTTACTGTGTGAAAATTCCAGGCTGTTTCTGGGGTGCTGAAACCTCCATGTCTGGCATCAACAATTCTAACACGTTCAAAATCACTTCGATTGCAACTACGTCCCATTTCATAACTTTTTTACACATTAAGTCCAAGCAGCTAGCATTTGCAAAAGATGCAGAGAGAACAGAAACTTCTAAATGACTAGAAAAAGCTGTTTAATCTCTGGAAGAATCTACATTTTTGAGGAGGTGGGTTTAGAGAGAAATGCCAGTTAAAGCTCTTGACTCTTTTAGGAAAAAAATATTAAACAGACATCTTTAAATAGGCCTAATATTGATTTTAACTATTTTTAAAAATCAGTTTCTTACAAAATATTGTTGTTACTAATTTTCGCTGAACATTTTCAACTATATATCGACTAAATGACATCACCTAAATATTGTGACATATAATAAACAAGGAAAGGCTATTTAATTGCTTTGGTGGTCCAGTGGCACCATGGATCAGGTCGGAATGATCCCCCAACCTGGATGTATGTAATGGTGTGACATTTGCAACCGATGTGTTCGCAGGGAACGAATCCCTTACAGGAAATCTAAACTCACGCTCACTTCCCTGCATAGGTTCATTCTTTTCGCTATTCTCCTTGTCTTCAGAAATGAGACTTGAAAGCTGCTTCCCTCCTCAGTTATGGCCAGTGAGGCAAATAAGGACGTGCTGTAAGCGAGCATACTGTATGACTGGCCAGAAACTCCACCTGTGACTGAACATGTACCCCGCAAAGAACGAATGAGAACTGTGAATGAGTGAGTCCCTCTCTTGATGAGTGAGTTGTGGGTGAGTGAGTCCCTCTCTCTCCAGACCTCCCTCTCACCAGCCACGTCCTCCAGCTCCACCGGGGGTATACCAAGGCATTCCCAGGCCGGCCAAGACATATAATTTCTGCTTCATGTAGTGGATCTGCTCCGGGGCCTCCTCCTGGCTGGACATGCCCGAAACACCTCCTCAGGGAGCCGCCTAGGAGGTATCCTAGATAGATGCCCGAACCACCTCAGCTGGCTCCTTTCGATGCGGAGTTGCAGCAGCTCTACTCGGTGCTTCTCCCGAATGTCTGAGCTCCTCACCCTGTCTCTAAGGTTGAGCCCAGACACCTTGCGAAGGAAGCTCATTTCTGCCGCTTGTATTCGCAATCTCATTCTTTCAGTCACTACCCAGAGCTCATGACCATCGGTGAGGGTAGGAATGTAGATCGACTGGTAAAACAAAAGCTTCGCCTTCCAGCTCAGCTTCTTTTTACCACCATAGAGTGGTACAGTGTCCGCATTACTGCTAACACTGCACCAATATGTCTGTTGATCTCCCAGGACCACATCATCTGCAAAAAGCAAAGATGCAATCCTGATGACCCTGAACTGGACCCCCTTCCGCCCCTAAGCTACACCTATAAATTCTGTCCGTAACAGTCATGAACATGAATTGGTGACAAAGGACAGCCCTGGTGGAGTCCAACACCCACAGGGAACTAGTCTGACTTACTTTTGGCAATGCGCTCCATTTGTACAGAGACCTGAAGCACCCCCCGAGGGACACAAGCCTTTTCCATGTCTGCAAAACACATGTAGACTAGTTGGGCAAACTCCCATGAACCCTCCAGTATCTTTGTGAGGATGAAGAGCTGGTCCAATGTTCCACAGCCAGGAAGGAATCTCATTTGACATATCAAAGCACAAGTGTTTCAAATCTGTTTTATGTAAACTGGAAGTGCCACTGAACGAGTTGGTGAACAAATCAGAAATAATCTTTTAGGTGAACTAAATCAAACAAAGTGTGTCCTAAAAAGAGTATTTTTGCTCATTCTTAGAGATTCATGTCAGCAGAAGTTTACCTGGGGCAGTATGAAAATTAAATGAATCTGAAAACGGTGTACAACATTTTAGTTTCAGGGTTGGAGGACATACTTCCACGAAACGGCGTGATACATTGAGTGCGTTCGACTTGGGCTTAGGTCTGTCTGCAGCTGACGTGACATGGAGAGAGATCTGCCTGCGGCTGCAGGGGTGGAGTATAAACTGACTGCAGCCAAGTCAGACAACTTCTACTCCTCGTAGTCTGCGAGATCTGACTGCAATGGCAGCACTGCCAGAAGAGTGTAGATAATCTATACAAATATCACCTGCATGCACATTAATTCTTTTACAATAACCAACTCCTGATCCGAATTGTTAGCAGTGGAAAAAAATATATATATATATTGTCTATAGTGGCCCTGTGTAAAAAGATAGCTGCCAGGAAAAAAGATCAGATACACATATTTCAAGGATTCAAAGTTTTTGTCATGTACAGAGTACAATGCAATTCTTACTTGAAATCCTTCACAGACTGGACGATTAAACAAATAAAGCAGCGCAACATTACAGTATCTAACAATAAATAAACCACTAATTTACGTGTACTATTAGAAAATTTATGTAATGTATTTAAACTTCATTTTACTAGGTAAATTAACTGAGAACCAGTTCTCACTGCTTTACGTGACATTCGGGAGAAATGGCAGGTAATGCTACGTTCACACCGCGAGCGTCAAAAACGCCAGCCGTCGCTCCCGCCGCCCTGAACGCGACGCTAGCCAATGCCGGAGACGCTCTCTGACGTCATAGAGTGGGTAGGGACAAGGCCACTCAGAATGCCAGGCTCTGAGAACTTTTTAAAGGGGCCGCAAAACAAACAAACGTGTAGCTTATATCTTTGCACCGACTCCTGATAGGACATAATTTGTCAAATAAATATTGTTGTGAGCCAGTTATTTGCATTCCCACTTAAAATCAAGCGTTCTGGAGGGAAAATGTTACCTATAAATAGTGTAGCGCTTCTTTTCAAATTTACCTTGGATCACAATGGATGATCGCCAAGTAGTTGCTTGTGCTTTATGTTTCTTTAGTTAACATAAATAGTACTTAAAATGTATCACGACAGTTCTACTAAAACACATAATTTTGTTTTGACAAACACTAATGCTATAAATAGGTATAACATTACCGACAATTTGCACTGTTTTCTCTGCTAGTGCTTCCTGTTGATCCTCAGCCTCCAGCTGGAGAACAGCAGGTTCTGTCACCTTTCCATGGAAGAGGGAGTGATTCTTGCGAATCCAGCACACTGCACTGCAGAGGTCCCTCATGATGCACGACTCCTATGACACTGGAAGTGAATATCAGGGATTGAATAAGTTAATCAGGTGCAGCTGGTAGTCAACAGGAAAACCACCCGAGAAAAATGAGGGACACACACACCACTATTACACTTTGTACAGCAGTCAGTCACAGCTTGCCCACCAGGTCTGAGAACAGCAGGAGTGCTCACCCTCGAGAGAGGCTCCAAGTTCGCTTTCAGCAGGTGTGAAGCTTCCTCAGTCCAAAAGGCACACCTCTGTCCATGTCTGAGTAGTACCTTAACTTACATTGAGATATTGAAACATTAAGTCTTGGTAGTGTATCATCAATGGTGTCATTAATACTCGTATATGCAAAACCTCTCCATTAGGTGAATGCACTACCACTGATGAATTAATGGAATATCACCCTAAAAATAACAAAAATATAATTTTCAGCCTCCCTGCTGAGCTTCACCCGGTATTCTATATCTGACAGAAACCTCCTTCTTTGCAAAGAAAGTGCACTTGATTTTGCATCTGAATGCATCTCAATGTAAAACACAATGCTTTACATACATACTTTTCCAGACCACCATTTCCTTATTTTTGGAATGTCAGACTGATTATAAAAAGACAAAAAAACATGCATTCTGAATGTTTGAAAGGACACATTTCTTCATATAGATAACTATGCAACATTCTACAGCGTTGAAGAATTTCTACAGATGACATACCTTGGAATGAAATTCTGTTCTTTGCGTGTGAATCTACATGCATTGGGCTCGTAGTAACGTTGTTGGTTTAAACTAGGGATGAGACATGATTTTCGAATACTCGAATATTCGATATACGTTCGAATATCGAATAGTTATTTCGAATACCGTTATCTCACTTAAGGGACTCCGAAAAAAAACACGGAACAGAAATGAGGACGTTTCCTCACCAATACGTCATGTAACGCATTAATTCAGCCTGAGGGTGTCGCTAACAGTAAAGCTCCCTACAGGCACGGGAGACTAGGTCTACTAGCCCATAGGCTACTCCAGAAGAAGAAAGCTGAATTTTACCATGCGGCGTGAATAATGCAGAGACCTAAGGCTAGTAAAAGTTCCGTATGGGACTCGTTTACGTTAAATGGCAATGAGGTTATGAGTGCTTGTTTAAACGTGTTATATATTGTTGCCGACAGTTCAGGCCGTTTCACCGGATTTAGCCTTATTGGCTAGGCAGTTCTAAATGTGGTTAGTGATGCATTTTTAAAATTGAGATAATCTAAAATATAGTTTAATGGGTGAGTTGCTCTTGTTCATTTACTGTACTGTGATTTGGAACAGTTTGTGTCGTGTGATTAAACAGTAAAAAATACCTTTTTCACCCTCTCTGTCGTCGTGTGTTTGTGCGCATGCGCACATGCGTGCGGGCGGGGGGGGGGGGGGTCAATTTTCGAAAAATTTTCGAATAGTTCTCCTCGATTTTCGAATAGTGTTTTTGCCAAAAAGTCACATCCCTAGTTTAAACATCATTACTGGGCACATAGGCCAATGGAAACGATTGCAACAGTTAGCACATCTTGCTAACTGAGGCATGGTATTTCTTCACCGAATTGACCTGTGCATCTGTTGGTCAAAAACAAAACACCGTGAAAACGATTGTGTATGCATTTATGGGCTTTTGAAAGAGGGAGATGATTTGAATACAATTCAGCAACACAGCGATTTGAGTCAGGCTAACTTACACTTACTATATACACTCACCTAAAGGATTATTAGGAACACCTGTTCAATTTCTCATTAATGCAATTATCTAATCAACCAATCACATGGCAGTTGCTTCAATGCATTTAGGGGTGTGGTCCTGGTCAAGAAAATCTCCTGAACTCCAAACTGAATGTCAGAATGGGAAAGAAAGGTGATTTAAGCAATTTTGAGCGTGGCATGGTTGTTGGTGCCAGACGGGCCGGTCTGAGTATTTCACAATCAGCTCAGTTACTGGGATTTTCACGCACAACCATTTATAGGGTTTACAAAGAATGGTGTGCAAAGGGAAAAACATCCAGTATGCGGCAGTCCTGTGGGCGAAAATGCCTTGTTGATCCTAGAGGTCAGAGGAGAATGGGCCGACTGATTCAAGATGATAGAAGAGCAACTTTGACTGAAATAACCACTCGTTACAACCGAGGTATGCAGCAAAGCATTTGTGAAGCCACAACACGCACAACCTTGAGGCGGATGGGCTACAACAGCAGAAGACCCCACCGGGTACCACTCATCTCCACTACAAATAGGAAAAAGAGGCTACAATTTGCACGAGCTCACCAAAATTGGACAGTTGAAGACTGGAAAAATGTTGCCTGGTCTGATGAGTCTCGATTTCTGTTGAGACATTCAAATGGTAGAGTCAGAATTTGGCGTAAACAGAATGAGAACCTGGATCCATCATGCCTTGTTACCACTGTGCAGGCTGGTGGTGGTGGTGTAATGGTGTGGGGGATGTTTTCTTGGCACACTTTAGGCCCCTTAGTGCCAATTGGGCATCGTTTAAATGCCATGGCCTACCTGAGCATTGTTTCTGACCATGTCCATCCCTTTATGACCACCATGTACCCATCCTCTGATGGCTACTTCCAGCAGGATAATGCACCATATCACAAAGCTCGAATCATTTCAAATTGGAACATGACAATGAGTTCACTGTACTACAATGGCCCCCACAGTCACCAGATCTCGACCCAATAGAGCATCTTTGGGATGTGGTGGAACGGGAGCTTTGTGCCCTGGATGTGCATCCCACAAATCTCCATCAACTGCAAGATGCTATGGGCCAACATTTCTAAAGAATGCTTTCAGCACCTTGTTGAATCAATGCCACGTAGAATTAAGGCAGTTCTGAAGGCGAAAGGGGGTCAAACACCGTATTAGTATGGTGTTCCTAATGATCCTTTAGGTGAGTGTATATGCATTTGAGCGGCATGAAAACACCATTCAACTGATCAGAGTAATCCGCACATGAAAATAAGTTAAGCTATTAACTGAAAGTAGTGTGGTGAATGGATGAGACCATCCGGGAGTAATAAGGAAATTAGCCACAGGTGAAATCAATAACTAAGCGGGGGAGGGACATGTAGCGCAGTGTGGTGATAAGAGGGGAAAAGTTGGAGACAGGGATGAGACACGTCGGTCAGTGTTGCGTGAGGGGTTGATCGGTGCTGGTCGCGGTCATTAGGATCGCTGCCGGTGAAGATAGGTAGGGGGTGAAATAGGTAGATGTGTTTAATCCCTGGGGCTTAGTTGATTAGACCCCGTGGGTGGGTCTGGTAGAGGAAAGGAAAGTGTCCTTTTTAAAATTCTTTGTGTGTGTGTGTTTTTTTAGAATGGTCAGCCGATCGAGTTTGTGCAATACGGTGTGTTAAGGGAGGGTTGGATGGGATGGTGTATACGCTGCCGCCTCGAAGGGGGTGTTTGGTATAATTGAATGTGAATTACATTTATTTTTGGCTTGCTGTGTTTCTGTGAGTGGGGTGCTGATGAACCTACTGAGTTGCTGTGTTGCACACTCTGGCGGCGTGTTACAGCCCGTTTATCTGCTTCCTGGCTGGTTGTATTGTGCTAAGGGTCGGCTGAGTGGAGATGAATTAATTAAAGTATTTGATCCCTAAATTGTTGGCGTGTATCCCTTGGGCTTGCTGGGTGGGTAACTTGTGGGGAGCGGGCTAGGATAGCTAAAGGATAGATCTTTAAAGATCTATCCAACAGAGGTTTTCTTACAGTAGTAACAACCTAAGGACGAACTGTGTTTTATAGCAGCCAAACAATAGCGAACAAAACACCATTCCACTTCTAAACATAGCAAACAAAGAAGTTCCCATCCTTCCTGAGGATCTAATAACTGAACATATTTAAATAATTAAAACTGTATTTACCATTCTACTTTCCTTCGCCAACGTCATGGTCAACACAACAGAAACAGCAATTAAACAATGGAGGCGCTGCCACCGCTCGTGAGTAAAGTATTGTCTTGGAGTCCAACAAACTTTATACGCGCTTCGGTGGAACTACAATGACGTCATTTACGGCCCCTCAGCGCAATATGTTACTCTGCTGCGGGTGCCGTTTTTAGAGCAGCCAAGTGCAAAGTTAGTGTATTTGGAGTGCGGGAAGTTAACACGCAGCACACCGCGAGGAGAGCTCCGGAAGCTGTAGCCTAAGACATCCATCAGTTGTTGCTGTAATCAAGTAAACTATAACGAATATATATCCTTTACACACTAACAGATTTGTACTGGGGAACGCCGTACAGCTCCGCCAAAGCTTCCTACTGTATTGCTCTTTACATCTGTGGTGCAGTCAGTAAGGGTTTATATTTAATGCTGAAGCCTCGCCCTCCGCTAGAGGGCACTGGGGTGCCAGTACTGTTTTGTTGCATTGCAAAAAAAACCTTGATATTTTTCGAGTTGTCACACGCCATGCAGTGTGATGTATTATGTGTCTGTTAATATATTTTAAATGCATACAACACGAATTTGTGTTGTCAGATAAAAAAAAACGTATATTGTTTTCTTGTTTAAGTGTGAGTAGTATATATTGAAGCATTTTCCAGCCTTAAAAATCCATTACAAACTGCAGCTTAATTCCCCTGAACTTAATCTGACTCTCATTTATACTGACACTCAGTATGTTTTGGGGGAGCTGTAAAATATAGAGTCAGCGGCCCGGAACGAGGACCGCTTTTCATGTAATCGGGAGGTGCATTAGTGTCTGCCAAATGGACATAATCGTTTGCCCGTTTGTTTTAGCAGATTGGAACAGTTTTTCATCTGGTAGGCAGTGAGCAGGGCTGCCTTATGAGACTAAGCGCCCCGGCTGTGATCAGATTACGGACAGGCAAAGTCCAACGTGGGGTCGCTCGCTGGTGGAGCGGTGCTGGGAAAAAAACTGGTGTATCATGCTTTTTCAATTGTGCTGTAAACCAGATCTTAACAGCACAAACATTCACATGTGGACTAAACCTGCAATTAGTTCTCGTTAAGAAACAACACGAGCCAGTAATTGAGTGGGTAATGAACTGCACACAAACATTTTAAAATCTCAGTACGTTTATGGTAATTCTGGGCTCATAGGAGTGCCATAAAAAGAATAAATCTGTAAAAGAATAAGGAAATAAATGTTGAATAAGAAATCAAATTATGAGGAAAAGATATTAAAAATATAAGAATAATCAAATTAATGCTCTTATCGCTTTTAATTTCAACGGATTGCTTTTAATTTCAGCGTATTGCTTTTTAATTTTCCCGTATTGCTTTTGTTTTGCCATATGGCTTTTAATTTTGCGGTACTACTTTTAATAAAGGGGGACAAGCTGTCAATCAACTAGCTTTAGTAACGCCTTCCTGCCCAGATTGAGTTGTCCTTTCCATCACACGTGAATTCTGCTTTCAACTTCTTTTCCACTGCCACTGATGTCATCACCGTCAGCAGGGATAGGGAATGGCAGGGGGGTTAGGTCGCGTCCCATCATCGAGTAACCCGTTTTGTGCAAATCAAAAATGGAAAAAGTGGATAACAAGGCCTCACATTCTATTTTGTTGTTTTTTTCATCTGACATATAATGTGTAACCAGTAGGGGTGTAAATCACAGCTTTCCACGCGATATGATACAGTATCGATTCCTTAAGCCAACGATTCGATTTTTTTTGATACCTCAGAAATTCCCACGATATGATGCGATGCGATATGATACGAATCAATTCATTTCGATACTGGGGATAATGATGAAATTTCACACAATCCTTTACATTTCAATGGATTAAAAAAGGCAAATATAATTAGCATTTTATCATATTTTATTGGGAACTGTAAACAAAATCTAGTCAAGTATGTCCCATAAATCAAGCAAAATAAAGTGCAATACACTCAAAAAATTTATGTAATGTAATTGCATATAAAATTTCCATGCATTTGGATTACATAGTTTTAAAGAAAGCAAATTAATAAATTTAATGTAATGTGTATTCATCAGTTTAACATAAATGAAACAATTACGAATAAGATTTATGTAATTGTGTTAATATGTCCAATGTTTTTTAAATAGATAACTAAGCTTATGCATTTACAATACATACAATTTGTTTTAAATTCACATGAACCAGATTTATGTATACATTTTTAATAAAGATCATATAAAACTCATTAATAAATCCAAAATGTTTAAAATGCCTAATAAATTTATACAACTCTCCCAATGCATCAAATGTAAAAAGACAACTGTTTCACATTTTAACAATTTATTGATACCGAAATGCATGTAAAACTACATTAAAAAACAGACTTAGTAACACTGTTAAACACTGTTCAGTCTGATTATGGAAAAATTCTGTGTAAATGAGCAGCCGTGACAAAAACCATGACACGTTTCTCCCTTTTTCTATGACAAAAAAATAAAGAAACAGAACTAAGCAATGATAAGTCAAATATCAATAAAATACTGTTATTTATTTTGTTAAACTGGAGGTAGATAAACCTAATAAACAAAGAATGGAACTCTAATGCAGCATATCTACATTAAAGACATCCTGATATCCATTTTTTTTCAGAACACCACAATCAAAAAACATAGAACATAAACATTGCATTAACATTAATGACATTGTATCATCACACTTTTACAGGATAGTACAGGAAAGTAACATGGGTAAATTCTACCTAGACAATGTTTAGTTATGTGTCCAAGAACTGAATCAATTTCATTTTCAATGCTTGAACCTTTGGTGAAAGCTTGGTTGGTTCCAGCTCCATGAAAATTTTTTGATACACTTCAAATGTGCACTTCAGGTCTTTGGGATAGTTTAGGTTTAATGAATAAATCAGTCCAAAAAGCATCATACTTCCCAAGGTGACACTATGAAGGTTTTGCAGTACATCCACACCTTCAAGAACTATGCCAACATTTGTTGCTTTTTCTCCATGACCAGCACCCTCTCCACGAATGATGTAGATGCCCATTGTTGTTCCTGCAATTCCTGACACAGCCTCTGCACATTCACAGTCCTAGAGCAAAAGTAAAAAACAATGAGCGGTGTTGACGTGCAAGGCACACTGTTTTGCAAACGCTGATATTTCAGATACATAGAATTGAAATGCAAACAATATTATATGTAAACAAATAAATGATTTGCACAAACAAAACAGAGACACAATTAAACTGAACAGCCATTTCTATTTAACCAAAAATGCCAATCGAGTTCACATGCACGTGGATAGTTCAAAAATATATTTTGTCGATCTCAACTCACCCCTGATGCCTACTAAGGTGCCACCAGTAAGGGGAATTTTGCCCACAATTAGTTAATACTTTGGTAAATTATGAAACAAGACATAAAACAATGGACAGTGCTATTTTAGATTTAACCCTTTGAAGTCATTGAAAAATTTCACACTAATTTTGATACTGGAACATCCTACACAAAAAATTAAGCTGTAAAGTCATTTTATCACTCAGAAACAAGTGCTTTATATAATTTTCTTCAGGAGAACTTCAGCGTTCTTTCATTTTAAATAATTAGGAGGCATCTTCTTGGTGTGGCATCCTATGATTTAGTAAAAATCTTTGATCCTTACCATGTATTCTTTGACAATTGTATCCATGTCTTCATTGAGGTAGACACTCTTCAAGATACAGTCACGTTTGAGATTTATATCTTCATTCTAACACAGACATGCCAAAAACATACACTCTAGTCAGTTAAGTAATGCTGAATTAAAATGTATAAAGCAGTAATAACTTGTCTCTAGATACCAGGCAAATGTTGGAAATGTTTGTAACCACATTATCCTGTGCTCCTTGAGATTACTGTAAGTCTACAAATCTAACTTTTACTAAAATGATGAGAAAGAGAAAAAGTCATAGGAATTCAATCAGCTTGCTACTTGACACCTTAAATAAATAATAAATTCAAACATACTTACTATAGCTGTCAATGCCATTATTGAGCGGATTTTCTGTCCTACAGATCCTCCTTTGGCATGAAAAACCTTTAACAGGCTGTTAGTATATTTATCCAACTACCCAAAGAATTTGGAAATTAAGAGAACAGTTGTTATACACATGAACTCCATGTTGATCTACAGGAGAAAAGACATACTTTAATTTAAACATTACGTTTAACACTGAACATAATTAACTAAACTGGACGGCACATTTGTGTAAGTGTTAGCACTCATGCCACTCATTGCAGTTGCTGGATGAAATCCCATCTGGGTAGAATTTCCATGTGCTTGTGTAGGTTTACTCTGGGTACTGCTGTTTCCTCATCCCATATTTTCTCCCACAGTCTCAGGTCTACATACATAGAGATCAGGTGCATTGGCTATGTGAAATTGTGTCTGTGTGTATGATGTGCAGCTGTGGAACTTGTCCATCTGTATTTGTACCCTATGATGTGTTTGTGCCTTGTCCAGGGTGTCACCCTTCCCGTCACTGGAAATGGGCACCAGATCGCTGTGACCCAGAAATCTGAAATAAGCTGGTAATGAAAATGTGAAAGCTACTAAACTTACTTCACCAACTTCAAACAGAGCAGGTCAACTGTTTCGAAATGCTGAAACCATTGGCTCCTGAAGAACTTCTTGTCTTCTATAGGAGAAAGTTCTGTGCATCTTTTCCTCATTATTTCTTTTTTTTTTACCTCTGTCAAAAGTGCAACCCTTTCCATCTCTAGGCTGTCTGTGGTTTCACCTCTTGGATGGCTGGGACAGAAATTAACCTCTGCTTTCTGAGGCTTCTTTATATTTGCAGCTGGTTTACCCTGGCCTTTTCTTTTGTTCTTAAAGGAGTTGATAACAACTTCTGGGTGTCCAACTCGACCAAGCTTTGTGCGGAAGTTCATCATCTTGATCTTTATACAGTGCTTCCAGCCATAATACCCAGTGCTAGTTCCTTTTTCATACAAGCATGGGTGTGTCTTTATCAAGGCCTTAGCAACTTCTTCAATTTGATCATCCTTTGGATATGCCGTGTACTTAATTATTTCTTCTGCAAGGCCTTCGAGAATATCTGATCTAACCTTTGTAGTAAGAGATAGTAGAGTTCCATTCCCATTGAATTCAACATTTCCCTTCTGGAGCTGCATCTCTGCACAATATGAAAAGCATGGTATGACAAAGGTTTGAGGCCAAGAGCAGGAACGGGACTCGGGACATGATGTCAACATAACAGCATCACTGCTGCTAAGCAAGTCGATGGATGTTGAATCATTTGGTCCCTGTGAAGAGCTGGTGGAGGGACAAGGGGGTGTTACTGGAATTGTGGTGCAAGTATCTGCATTAACAGGATCTGGGATTAAATGAAAGTGTCAGAAGGCAAGTATACAACTTTTAAAGTACTTCTATCTTGAATGTCCGAAATGGATAAGAGGTTCATAAATTCATTTCCAAAATCTATGTCTTTGTACTGAATTCTGAAATCTTCAGTTACTCCAAAAACAGTCTTAATTTCACAAGCCAATTTTTCCACAGATGCTGGCATCCCAGATTCAATTGTTAGCTTTCTTGCATCGTCTTCACCTTCAAAAAGGACTCTGAAGTTAACTGGTACTGGCATCTTGTTTTTTTCAATCTAGAGAACAGAAACATAGCCACACCATTAATTTAGCAATCCTAAATCATTACTACTTCATAATCAAAATATAACTATCATATGTGTGATACATGCTAGCAGTGGTTTCTTGTTTAATTGAGCCTGCTCTGGTTAAGAATACTGTATGTAAACTACATGCACATCAAATCTGAAAACATTTTTGTAACAAGAGCTGTGAATTGCTTGCTATATAATAATGATTTTATACCAGATTTGCTAATGCTGCAGTACAACTAAACCCTACCTTTGATGACAATGTTTCTCTTCAGAGTTACCATACACTTAGTTCCAACTGTGTAGGCCACAAGTGGATAGCAATCGGTCAGCTCCTCAAGCTGAGCCAGGGCAACCTCTTTACCTGGTGACAACGTCAACTCAAAAGCTTTAAAATGATCTCTATACCAAGCGCAAAATAAACGCACAATAAAACTCAAAGCATCCCCGATTATGCACATTTGTATTATCTCTGCAAATTCTGGCATTCCAGCAGTTGAACCATATGCAACTACCATTCCAGTTCTGTAATTAATTCCTCTAGTGGTGACATTTTTTGCTAGATGAACTTGATTGATGTGTGGATATTTCTGCCTGAGAGCCAATACAATTTCCTTATTCAGAACATCAACCTGTACAGCTGAAACTTCCTTAACTTCCAAATGTATTGGATTAAGACTGGATGAATATATGTGGTAACCGATCAGTTGCTGGTGTCTGACTGCCAGTGAGTGTGGAATATTCCGGAAATTATTTGTGTGTCGGGCAACTTGTTTAAAGAAGCTATGTTTAGCTTTGAATCTCATAGTCCATACACCTACAAGAGGCCCAAAGCATCTAATCAAATATGGGTAATGCTCAAGATAGTGGTGTTTGGGTAAAAGCTTTCCATCGGGGTTAAGCTCAAGTAGCCTCTGTCTGTGCTCACACACTAACTTCAAGGTAGGCAATTGTTTCATCAGTATGAACAGGTGCCACTACTAATTCTACAATTTCCTTTAGATCTAATAAGACTAGCCAAGCGAGCTCATCCTCATTTATAATGTCTCC
Source organism: Paramormyrops kingsleyae (assembly GCF_048594095.1). Lineage (NCBI taxonomy): Eukaryota > Metazoa > Chordata > Actinopteri > Osteoglossiformes > Mormyridae > Paramormyrops > Paramormyrops kingsleyae. The sequence goes on from NC_132800.1 coordinate 45,495,291, forward strand.
CACTAGAAATGAAAGAAAACGTATTAAGTTCCAATTCTCATGGGCGGTGCCACCTATTGTCTTCTTCCATAAATAGCTGTGTGGTATGATGTGAGATCAATTTTTTTTGTCACTCCACTTGTAAGGAAATTTGAGGATGTGTGTGTTAAGACATTCAAGAGTAAAATACTTCTTTGAGATCAAAATGTTCAAACAAAGAGCCACTTCAAATGGGACAATGCCTTCAAATAAATCATGCACTATATCTGGGGGATAGCCTGTACTAACATGAAAATAATGAAGATTTTCAGTTAAAGGGCATGCTCTCTTCACTCCAAAGCAATTTGTTTTTGTTTCCTGGGCAGACTTCACATGCAATTCATGTATTTCTTTGGTTCAAAGCACAAAATCCCCTGAATGAACATCCTTTAATTGAATATCTACTTTTTGAGCAGTACAAAATCTGCAAATATATGGCCCAGAAAAGCTCTCAACAAAACCAGCCAATCCATGGGCTCCCAAATTATCAGCTATAACGCTATGAACTGCTCCTTTTATGCACCTTCCAAGCTTTGATATAAACACACCTTGCTCTTCTAAAGTTAAAAGGTCTTGCGTAAGTGGCTCTAATATTTTACCATAGCCATATACCTTGACATCATCACTTTTGCACAAAACTGTCAAATAAATTGAAGAAAGAGCTGAATGAGACCCTGATGGTAAGTTACTGAGGATCCAGTAAACACTACACAATTTGTGCTTCTTTCTTGATGTCCCCAGTGGATTGCAAAGCTCAAAATCACAAAAACAAGAAAACAAGGTAATTTAGGCCGTTATTAAGAAGTGATGTTTTCAAATTGGTTAAACATTGCCACCAGCAACTCTTAGGAAAAAAATCACCTACAACCACTATTTGCAACTGTGCTTTAGGCATGTTACTCTTATTTATACATTTAATGGTTTCTTCTGGATCTCAAAATGAGCTTCACTTAGTATTAATATTACAAAATTCAATTTCTGAATGCTATAAACCATGTTTTTGCAGCCTATGTATTTACAAATCCTAAGAGGTTGCCCTGTCTTTCAATTTGATTTAGTAGATGGAGATTCAAAGAACCAGTGCCTGCAAAAGAAAATATATCTAAGTAAATGCATAATAGATTTATTAGGTAAAAATGATAATAGTAAAACAAAGATTTAACTTTTGAACATTTACCATTAATAAAATACAAAATGCAATGACAACATATTACATTTCAAGGTTTTTGACTCACTTCCATAATTTAAATAAACAAAATAAATAGTTTTTATATTTATTGCAATTGTAACATAATTATTTCTAATTACTGAAATACTCACACATCCGAACAAAAACAATCCATACAAATGCACTGCTAACCTTAAATCTTAATCTATTTGTGTTGAACCCAACTGTAAACTGCTTAAAATCCTGCTACTTGTATACCCTTTGTAAAAAAAAAAAAAAAAAAGTTTACGGCGAGCAGATAAATGTTCGTGTAAAGTTTCACCACGGCACAATATGCTTAAAAAAACTTGGTATAGAAAGATTATACAGCAATGAATAGTTTTAGAAAATGCTATGTTCCTTACTTCTTATATCACGGACATTTTTAATACGGAAAAACACTACCGATTGAAAAACATTCAAATGAAACCGAAACTGCCGCTTGTGATACTGCATTGTTAAAACTTTGCATATGAACAACATAGTTATTTTATGTAAAATAGACATAATCGTTTAATTCAACGTAAAGACGATTATTTAACACACCTCTTGTATGAACAACATTCACTGATTTACCGATGTTCTGAAAATGGCGCGGTCAAGTGAAAACTACGAAATGACGCAAGGCGAAAAAACAACTGTCTTCTGCAGGCTGATTGGAAGTAACCAATTCAACAGATCATAGAACAAATATTACATTCGGGAATTTTATGTGTGTGCACAATCGAAATGACAGAGTAACGATATACGAAACCTCGTAATTTTAGATCTCCAATTACTCAACGTTAAACGGTAAAACTGTTGGAAGGGGACCATAAAAAAAAACCATTCCACCCGTTTATTCCAGGGAGGGTCATCACTGTATGTGTTTTATTGTTTAACTGCTAATGAAAAGCCTGCATGTGCATGAATCGCACACTGCTTGTCAGAAGTCGTAAAAGCCTGGCCCATAGTTATCGATATAGTTATCAGATTCGTTTTCTCTGGCCAAACGATATTTAATGCACTCGATAGTTTCTTTACAATTCAATATACCGAAAAGCATCACATTACTTGCGTCCAATGCCATAAACAATTCTAAATTAGTCATCAATGATCTGCTTTTTCTGCTCCGCAAAAATGTGGCGCACATGCTAAAAAATAGTTGACGTTATATCGACGAGGAAACTCTGTCTATTTCATTACTTACTTGTTTATTACTTAATTATTACTGACTCGATCGTTATAAATTATACGTGGAGTAATTAAAAATAACGAGATGTTTAAGGACAGCTGATGTATTAGAATTGTGTGACGAATAGACGAAAATCTTCATATATTAAATTTAAGAGTGGGCACATTGATATTACATAATATTGACTGCACAAAAACGTTCATGAACAAATAGTAATCGATTAAATACGATAGATATATAGTTATATATATAAACTTACAGGTCACACTCGAGTAGGACTGCAGTCCGCAGATCACTCTCATGTGAGATGGCGGGAAGAATTCTGACATTTCCGCTTTGAAACGTGTCAATTCCTGAAATGTATATGCAATCCGATCTCATAGATTTTATTAAACTTAATCTTCAGTTATAACTATTTAAACAATTTACATGAGTTTTAATTGATTAAATTGAATGGTTCACAGAGTGAAGAGATTTATATTCATTCTAATGAATTTAAATGAATACATTTAAAAAATATAATGATTTAAATAAAATAAAATAGATGCAAATACTTAATAATAAGTGATGCCACGATTAATTTTTTTGAGTGTAAGGTAAAAATAAAAACTTTGGATGGATGTAGATTAACATGGTGAATAATTTTTATTTTGAATCAAGTCTTCTCCAGACAAATACAAAAGTGTAACAAAAAGTATGTCCATAACTGTCATGACCTGCTCGTATGACCCTCTCGTGTGCTGGAGGCTTCTTACTTGTTCCAGCTCCCCCATTCATTTTTATACCCTTTCTTAAGTTTAGTAGAAATTAATTGGAGGCTAACTAGGCGACTCTGTAGCTTGCAGCAGCTGGCGCGGTTGAACGTGTCATCCATCCTCTATTTTTTATGGCATATGATCTACCCACACTACCTTTGCGATCTACCAGTAGATCGCGATCGACGTATTGGGCACCCCTGGTGTAGACCATGTATACGTCAGAGTGTATCATGAAAACAATACTGGAACAGACCAGAAAATAAAAATGCATGTATCGATATTTATGCGGTCACATCGATACACCGGATCGTTTGCCATTGAATCGATATATCGATACAAATCGATCTATTGTTACACCCCTAGTTACCAGGGCCGCCGAGAGAAAATCCGGGCCCCGGTACGAAGAAGGTGTGTGAGCCCTTATACAAAATTTTACACACGTAGAATGACCAAGTGAGAGCACTCGTTGATAGTCACTTTCACAAGTTTTTGTGCATTGACCGCAGCCAAGTACCCTGTGACCCACTTGCCTTTTTAATTTTGAAACTAAACAGACTTGCAAAATTTTAAAAAGACAATAAAAATGAAATGAATTAAATAAACAAATGTTCAAATTACATGATCCCCTGCATATCACGGAAGTTATGTTCCAGACCCATCAGCGAAAGGTGAAAATCCACGATATAGAAAGACCATATAAAGAAACACACACACACACACACATATACACTCACCTAAAGGATTATTAGGAACACCATACTAATACGGTGTTTGACCCCCTTTCGCCTTCAGAACTGCCTTAATTCTATGTGGCATTGATTCAACAAGGTGCTGAAAGCATTCTTTAGAAATGTTGGCCCATATTGATTGGATAGCATCTTGCAGTTGATGGAGATTTGTGGGATGCACATCCAGGGCACGAAGCTCCCGTTCCACCACATCCCAAAGATGCTCTATTGGGTTGAGATCTGGTGACTGTGGGGGCCATTTTAGTACAGTGAACTCATTGTCATGTTCAAGAAACCAATTTGAAATGATTCGAGCTTTGTGACATGGTGCATTATCCTGCTGTAAGTAGCCATCAGAGGATGGGTACATGGTGGTCATAAAGGGATGGACATGGTCAGAAACAATGCTCAGGTAGGCTGTGGCATTTTAACGATGCCCAATTGGCACTAAGGGGCCTAAAGTGTGCCAAGAAAACATCCCCCACACCATTACACCACCACCACCAGCCTGCACAGTGGTAACAAGGCATGATGGATCCATGTTCTCATTCGGTTTACGCCAAATTCTGACTCTACCATTTGAATGTCTCAACAGAAATCGAGACTCATCAGACCAGGCAACATTTTTCCAGTCTTCAACTGTCCAATTTTGGTGAGCTCGTACAAATTGTAGCCTCTTTTTCCTATTTGTAGTGGAGATGAGTGGTACCCGGTGGGGTCTTCTGCTGTTGTAGCCCATCCGCCTCAAGGTTGTGCGTGTTGTGGCTTCACAAATGCTTTGCTGCATACCTCGGTTGTAACGAGTGGTTATTTCAGTCAAAGTTGCTCTTCTATCAGCTTGAATCAGTCGGCCCATCCTCCTCTGACCTCTAGCATCAACAAGGCATTTTTGCCCACAGGACTGCCGTATACTGGATGTTTTTCCCTTTGCACACCATTCTTTGTAAACCCTAGAAATGGTTGTGCGTGAAAATCCCAGTAACTGAGCAGATTGTGAAATACTCAGGTCTGGCACCAACAACCATGCCACGCTCAAAATTGCTTAAATCATCTTTCTTTCCCATTCTGACATTCAGTTTGGAGTTCAGGAGATTGTCTTGACCAGGACCACACCCCTAAATGCGTTGAAGCAACTGCCATGTGATTGGTTGATTAGATAATTGCATTAATGAGAGATTGAACAGGTGTTCCTAATAATCCTTTAGGTGAGTTTATATACGCATTGTTCTAACGAACTCTTGTCTAGCACGCGTAGTGACAAATGAAAAGCGTATGTACATTTCGTTATGAATTGCGAATCTACATGTCTACATATTCCTGTATGTAGCAGTATGTTTTATGATTTACTAGTGTATTGCTTAAATATTACGTATATGTTAGTTATAATAAATTATAATATTGTTATAACAAATTTTTGTCGAGCACACGTAGTGTCTGCTGAAAACCGTATGCTTTGTTATGATTAGGCTGCAAAGTACCCCAGCAAACATTTGGACGTTTGATGACCATTGAAATGACGTTCCTCCGACACGTCCCGTCATGGTTGAAAAATAGTTCCGAAATGAAAGTTGAACGGACGTCTTTGACGTCAACTTGCCGTGTATTCGACGTCGTTTTGGCGTCTTTTCTGGACGTCTAATGCGTCGTCGTCTGGATGTTTTTAAGATGTGTTTCTGCGTTATGTCAGTGTACTTATTAGCCTGAATATAAACGTCCTTATTGTGAAATGCACATCAGAATATAAATGGTTCAAAAAACGTCCAAAATCAGTCCAGTCAGACCTCAACGTCTATACAACGTTTAATCGACGTTTACATTACAAAACATTTCTTATTTGTATTAAATAAGAAAAAAAATATATATTTATATAACATATACATACATATAAATATACAAATAAATATATATAATATATTTAAATATTTGTGTGCATTATATATAAACACATACATACACACATACAAATATAAAACTATACAACATTTTTAAACAAAGGCTAAATATATAGTAGAACTGTAAATAGTAACAATTAAACATTAGTTAAACAAGAACGAAAAGAACAAGAACAAGAACATGAACACACACATGAATTATTTCTGTAAACGGGCTCATTTCCTATATCCCCCACCACCAGCTCTTCCTGGAGCATGTTTTAGGTGTTCAGCCATTGCTGCCTCAATCTCAGAGTCTGTTGCATTTGCGCTCCATCTTTTTACTGCATCTGAGGGAGTTGAATATTAAAAAAAAAATTATTACAAAAGGGCAAAATTGTCTTTATGATCCTACAACGACATTAAAAATACATCTTGGAACAACATTATCAGTTTCATTAACGAAACATTTGAAAAAAGTAATCAACATGCATTACACGACATTTTTCTGTTGAATAATCTTTGGTTAATAAAAGATGTTCTGCATTAAATGTGTGCTAGGTGAATGAAAAAATAGCATGTTCCCTTCCCCTTCAAAACCACTGTGGTTGAGCAAGTTCCATAAGTAGGTGTGTAACTGTGTGAAAGTAAACAGGACATTTCTGTGGTCTTTAAGACAATATTCCTTCAATAGATAGGTACCAATAATTTTTTTTTTTAAAAAGTACAAAATTTCACGTCATAAGGCCAAAATTACCTTGAATTATATTGAATATGATTGTATCTCTAAATGGCTTCTTTTGCATTTGGCCACCACCCCTCATGTTGAATTTTGCCATTAAGGCATTCGACATGATTCTGTGAAAGAAATTACTCAGGATTACTTCACCATCAGGAAAATTTACATGTAAGGTCAATATTACAATTATTGTAGTTGTAATATTATCAGCATGTTACTTGCATGCAATGTTAAATCATACACTTTAACAACCACTCATCTGTCAGGTAACAAGTTCCCTGAACTATGTTCTTATCCATATCCACATTTTTTGAGACAACTAATTAGTCATTAATGGCTTACACTGAAATTATGTTTTGATTTTTTGGTTTTCAGTCTGGCAGACTAAGTCAGTAGACATCTAAAACCTTCTGAACTAGAAAATAGGCATGTATGTGAGGAGATATAATGTGTCAAAGATTAAATCTGTAATAATAAAAAAATAATAATACCCAAAGCTGGGTTTCTTATTTTGGCCAGAATATACATTAAATGTATATATACATTTTATTTCTGAATTATGCAGCAATACAAACAATGCAAGGTAAAATACATACCTGTTCATGACTTTATTGACACAGTCCCTGAGAGAAGATCCCCCAACTCTGGACAGTTGCTGAACCTAAATGTGACATCACAATCTGTAATATGATATTAAAGCACAGTTCAACTTTCCCTGGCAGTGTCTCTTTTGAAAAGTGTTCGAGAACATAACGCTCAATACCATAATAAATATACTGTCCATTGCATTTATTTTGAACTGGCACTCCTTGTGGAGTTTCAAGAAGAGTTCTAGCATCTTTGGGAAGTCTATGGCCATGACGTCTGAGCACATCCAGAAGCTCATTTAATGCCTTGTGGGTCTGGTTTGTAGCAGTAGCCCAACTAGCCAAGTCCTTGTGAAGAGATGGTGTTTCAACAATTGAACGTGAAGCCTCATCCAACTGCTCAGACTCAGTTTCAGTAGAATCAGTATCATAATTGTATTCTTCTTCATGTCTAATTGACATCACTGCTGTGCTAACAGAAGAACTACAGGCCACCATAGGATGTATTTCGTCATGTGTTGATCCCTCCGTGAGGGGACTGCCCTCTCCCGCCAAGGCTGGCTCCACTGACCCCTCAGAATCAGAGCTGCTATCATATTCCACTAAGGAATCAACCTTTGCCCTTCGTCGTCTCCACTTCCTCTGGTACTCAGAGGACATGTTTAGCAAATCTAAAATTACAAAATTATTTTAAAGTAGTTACTGAAAACATCCATGTTAAAATTCATTTACAGACGCCAGCCCATGTTATTCTTGAGCTCTTCCTACATTTTGCTCAACATTTCACAGTCTCTTTCAGGTAATTTACTTTTTGAAAAATCTCAAAAGGCTACATTGAACAGTAAAACTTACTGAATCATTAAAACATACTGGTATGCTATTATCAACTGAATTTCATAGCTACTACAATATTTACCATTTGCTTGGGTTTTAACAAATTAATTTTTTTTACTTTATTTAAAAGATCTTTCACTAAACATCTCGCTTTAAAGTCAATTTAAGCAGTTACAACAGCACTTCTTGCCCTACCAAACGCACTACTGATTTGCCCTCCCCCACTCCAATCTTATCTGAAATGATATCTTCCAGCTTCTGATTGACTGAACACACCTGATCCAGGTAACCAGCAGTGGGTAGGGCAGGGATAATTAGAAAACAAATAGGCCAGGTGTCCTTGAGGACCAGGGTTGGGAACCCCATATCTATTACACCATGTTCCTGCAGTAGCATCAAACTGCTCTGCTCATTTGTAATTATTTTTTAAGGCAGTGAAACAAAATCCAGCAAACTTAATATTTTGGGGACTTGGTCATTTTGCTATCAGTTTTCCACCAAGAAGTTTGCTCAACTGCATAAAATAGCTCAACTTAAGTGTAGAGACCACATGGGGCTTTATACCTGCGAACTAATGCTAACAGAGTTTGCTTTTAGGAGCAGCCTAACGTTAACACTACTAACTTTTAGCCTGCTAGTTAATTTTAGCCAAACTCAAACTACATTTTAGTTCCTTCGTGTCAAACGTAAAATTTATAAAACAATACAAAATGGACTTTCCCAACAGTAGTTTTTTTATATAGATATATTAACTTTCACCCTCCTCTCTCCTTGTCAGTAAATAAGACTCGTGAAAATGCCTTAACTTTTCCTCTCCCTCTCTCAAGATAATCTGGAATATCGCGAGACTGCCAACTGTTTCCAAATTCAAATTAAAAAACTTTATGTATCCACATGGGGAAATAAAACGCACGCAGAGTAAAGCGAGTAAACTTTTTTTTTATTTGACAATCCACAACCAATTCGGACTTTAAATGGTAGCCAGGTATATACCTGTTCATATGTAAATGCATAAATTTCATAAAAATAATAAAATATTTTTTTAATATTCGAAAACACGGGGCGCATAATGCCAAATGTAGTGGCTTCACAATCACAGAGCACTTTGTGAATAATTTGTCATAAAACAATATGTAAATAAACATTATTGTGCATTTCATTTAAAAAATATATCCCCCACAATGAGTCTTGCTTGAATAGACGTGTAAAGGACGTCAGTGGCCGTCTTTTCACAACCTCTTAAAAACTACTCGGGGCACTTACTTTTTATTGCAGTATTAACCAAGGTGTAAGCATAGTCGCATTTGCATGTTTCGTGCTCAATTTCACAGTGGATTTAATAAAGGATGATGATGGACTGTAAATGCACGTGTAAAGGACGTCACATAGCCTAGTGCAAGGTTTCTCAACCCAGTCCTCGGGGGCCACCAGACGGTCCACGTTTTTGCTCTCTCCCAATTGGCAGGGAATTGGGAGAGAGCAAAAACATGGACCGTCTGGTGGTCCCCGAGGACTGGGTTGAGAAACCCTGGCCTAGTGGACCTTCGCTCACACATGCACTCACTATTTAAATGCACTTAGCTAAAACTCAAAGTGACAGCTATACATGCAACCACAGACAACTGTAGACATGTACAAATGTACAGTATCTGAATGCATTTTTAGGCAATGTTCTGTGTCACATATTTTTACCGATTTATGCCATCTTACCTCGACTGTTTTTGGCCGGGGACACAACGTCGCCATCGGACCAATGTTTGCTGGGTTTACAACACCAACTCGCTTTCCTCGTGGTTATGGAACGATAAGGCTTTCTCGCGAGATAATCTTTCCTAACGCGAGATGATCTTTCCTATCGTGAGATGAACTTTCCTATCGCGAGATGATCTATCCTATCGCGAGATTTGTTACATCTTGGCAGCACAGTTTTGGCAATCTACACCCAACTCAGACTTCAAATGGTGACCGGAGATATATGTATATGCACAAAATAATAAAATCGTACTGCAATTTACGGAAAACGGGTAGAATTATGACTAAAATTCAGTGGCTTTGCAATCGCTTAACCACACAGGGCACTTTGTGAATATTCATTAAACAAGACGTGAATACAAATTACGTGTATTTCATTACGATTTCCTGTTTATTTATTTATTTATTTAAATGGGTAATGCTTGACTAGACGTGGTAGTCTATTCACAACCTCTTCAAACTACTTGGGGCACTTAAAGAAATTATTACAGTAATAATCAAGGGTAAGCACAATTGCTTTGGCATATTTTATTCATATAGGGTCATGGATGGACTATAAATGCATGTGTAAAGGACGTCACATTGTGGACGTCCTCTCACAACAGTGTATGAATTGAACAACACGGAGCTAAAACTTAAAGTAACATTTATATATGCAACCCCAGAGAACTGTAGATATGTACAAACTTATCTGAATGCATTTTTAGGAAGAGTTCTATGTTACATATTTTTACGGATTTATGCCGTCCTACCCCGACCATTTTTTGCCAGGGACACGACGTTGCCGTCGGACCAATGTTAGCTGGGTATATGTGGGTGATCATTAAACTCGTTTTCTTTGTCTAAGGCAGATTACCAGCTAATTGACGTTTGTATATTTATTACATGAATATAAGGTAAAGCGGACAGAGTCGCTATTTACTGAATTTTATTGACTTAGAATACAGTAGCCTATAGCGGCTTGAAACGCTTCTCAAATTACAGTATTGTACAAATGAAATTGAACTGTGCGTAATTGAAATATACTATATTGTTCTGCACATAAAATATAGTTTATTGTAGTTTCACTGCTTGTTTTTGTTAGTTCATCACAAGCTTTGATGAGTTTATATTTATCATTGAGAGAAAAATGACTTTTTTACCCCATCATATTTTCTGTGCACACAGCATTAGCCTCAGGTAGCTAGCCAGAAGCCGACAGGCTACCGCAAGTCGAAATACGAATAAAAAACATGAATATGAATCAATATGAATATACCTAATATGAAAGTTACATGGTGTGCATTGTCCCACACTTCACAGGACATGATTGTATTATTTAACTTCATACTTATTAGTCCATAAATAACATCTATTTTTGTACTTTAAACGGACAGGGCGCAGTTATTAATGGTGATGGAAAGTTTTGCGAGATCTTGCAAAAGGGCTTTTTTTTCCCCCTCCATGTCCCTTCCGGGTCTCCGTCGAAAAGGAATGAACGAATGATATACGGATTCTGCCAAACCAGCATTCATGTGTGCTGGAACTGACTACTCAGCCTGGGCAGGAAGGCGTGCCCAAAGCAAGTTAACAGCTTGTCCCTTTAGTAAAAGCAATATGGTAAAAGTAAAATCAGTACGGTTAAACGACGAGCAATAGGGCATTATGAAGCAATATGCTAAAATCAAAAGCAATAAAGAAAAGTATTTTAATTATTCCTTTTATTTAAAATTTCTTTTATTTGTATTTATTTCAACATTTATGTCCTTATTCTTTTACAGATTTATTCTTTTGTATTGGTACTCCTATGACTCCATAGGTAATTGACACAAGAATCCAAGACCAAACGACAATAACAGCACATTTCAATCATCATTTTTCATCCGCAAGCACGAAGTTCCCCAAAAAAACACTTTGGCTTTGGTTGCATTTTACAGACAGCAGATATATTTGCCATGTCTATTGCGTGTTTAGGGCCCATGATCCATCCCCGTAGTGATGAGTACCTGTCCCTCAGCATACTAATAAGAGTGAGTCCCCTTCCCCTCTCTGCACATAGAGTGCCCATTCACTGCTCTGCAAACATGTGCCCTGGGCAGACAGACAAAAAGAGCTTTAAGTCCATGAGCAGTGGGCTGTGCTCAGTATTATTGGCAGCTTTTTGTTCCAATCAAAGGTGATGAAAAAGTGCAAGAGGAGAACGTAAAACACAGGCTTATTCCATGAATGCTAATCGGTTTGGAAGGCTTGTCTCCTGGCAAACTCTGTGAAAAAGCATCGTCCTTCTCACCCAGAGGAGCCGGATTCCAGTGCTGTAGCCGAGGGCCTGGCGTCAGGGAGACTGGGTTCGAGGAGGCGTGGGAGGGCAGGGGATGGGGAGCCGAGACTGTTAACCGATTAACGCTTCTTCAGGTGGAAATGAACGATTTGTTAATGTCACAGTTTGTCCTCTTTTTCTCCCTCCCTCCCTCCCTCATCCATTGGATCATCGCCATCGTGGGAAATCACAGGACAGAAAGTGCTCCGTAATCCCAGCAGAGCAAATCCGCAGCCCTGCATCAGCTCACGTGCTCAATGCTCTGCTCTCCTTTCTACACACTGCCGTGCTGCTCACTGAAAAGCCACCTCGCCCCCCCCGCTCTCCCATGCAGTTTTTCCAGGCCAAGCAGCACAGTGCTCCTGTCGCTCTCATCCGTTCTCCCAGTCAGTGGCTCCTCCATTCGTCCTTTAAGGAGGGAATCACATCCCTCTCTTTACAAGCCAGGCAGAGTAGAGGTGAGACTTTTGCTTCTCTCGCCTCATGTTCTCCTCTCAGGGCAATTTGGCAGTATCCCAGAGCCACAGGAGGGGCCCCGCCATGTGTTTCTGCTCACCTCTCCCGACCTCTGACAGCCACGGGGCAGTCCCAGCAGCCCCCAGACCGCCCACCCCCACAAGCCGCAGCCTCTTTTCCATAGTAATCACATCTCTCTGCACCATGATGTGGTTGCGGTCACTGGACACTTGAGACCTGGCATCTTCCTGTAAACTCCCCAGCGTTGGTTTTTGACTATTTTTAACCCCCCCTCCCCCACCACCAATAATAAATTAACCCCAAACCCTCTCCAATGGGGGGAGGAAGTCAGACCTGGCCGTGTGGTGGGGGGGGGGGGGGGGGGCTGAGTGCTAGCAAGCTAACGCTGACAGCACACTAAACTATACATCAAGTCTGGGGGCAATAAAAAATGCTAAAAATGAAAGATTCCAAAGACCACTTTTCCATCCCTTAAAAAAACCGATGTGACGTGCATCATGTTTGTTACGACCCCTTCCCTTGTGTACCCAGCCCCCCACCCCGTTACCCAAATGTCAGTTCTGGTTGGTGAGATCAGTTGTCAGTTACCGCCACAGCAGTAGAACAGCCAATGAGAGCAGAAGGGGGGGCGTGCTGGGCGGGCCCTGGCTGCCCGTGTCCTTGGCAGGGGCTTTCTTCTCAGGAGTGTAGGCATAAGGTCCAGGCCGGTCCGTCCTGGGGGCCAAAATGCAGGGGTCCCCACGGGGGCAGTGCTCTTCAATGCACGCACCACTGCCTGAGCCACTGATGTCATCACCTGTAGCAGGGGCAGGGAATGGCAGGGGGGTTTAGGTCACATCCCACCATTGGGTAACCCAGTAAAAATGCCTCAGCGGATCAGGGTGGCGATCACGGGCTGAAGATCACGGGCTGTAGACCCCTCCCATTCCACAGGCTGTCGCCCCCTCTGCCCCCCCACTCACTGGCGTCCTGAAAGTCCACATCGTTGCCGTCGAAGGCATTCTTCAGTCGGCTGGTCATGATCTTCAACTGCATGATCTGCTGACGCACATTCATGTCTGGCTTGGTGATGTCCATCTCCACCTCGGGGTTGTTTATCTGGTTGGCTAGGCCGTCGCCCATCTCTTCAGGGAGGTACCTGTCAGGTATAGGGAGACACTCTGGGTTCACTGGTTCAGATCACCTCACGGGGGCACTGACACGGAAGAACGGGGGCAACCCACCTGCCCTTGGTCATGCCGTTCCAGCACTTGTCTTTGGAGATGCTGGGCTCCTCCTTGTCCCCGCACAGCACCTCTGGCAGCTGGACCCAGTAGGACTGCTTCTCTGTCAGCTTGCTGTTCACCTGTGACATCTGGGGGGGACACACAGGAGTGGGGGAGGCGCTATAACATTGGACTGTTTCTGAGAGTGACAAGGGGGGGGGGGCGCAATCCACAGCAAGAGCACCAAGGACAAAAGAACATACGGGACCCCCCCTTTAGCCACCTGGGGCTGCCAGTTCATGCCTGGCCTCCTCTACACCTGAAATCCATCCTGCGGGAGGGGCCAACAGGGAATGTTTTCACAGTGGGCTCTACTAGAGTGGCTCAGAACCTTCTGGAAGCCTCCTGAGAGGAGCTGCCCGCTGTCCCACCGGGGTGCTCCAGGCAAAGCTTCGAAGATGCCAAACAACTGATCGAGCATGCGCTGGCGCCCCCAGTGAAGCAGACGGATCACAGCGAGCAGGTGGGTTTGATCCTGCTTCGCTCCAGGTGACTGGGACGTGCAGGCCTCTATGAACCACTAACACATTTAGCATGGGGATGAGAGGCTCGGGAAATGTACAGATAAAGAGTGTTAACTTAAATGGCTTAGCATAGCCTCTGTGTACGGTGAGTGTTTTACCCCCCAGTGCCCTGTAGCTTTCATGTAAAGGGCTTAGCAAAACCTATGTGTATGGTGTGTGTTTTAGCCACTACCAGGCGGCAGCTTTAGCATAAAGAGCTTAGCATACAGTGTGTGTTTTTGCCCATAGTGCTCTGGAGCTTTAACATAAAGGCTTTAGCATCTCCTCCACATGCAGCGTGTGTTGTAGCCTGAGGCGCTGTGTAGCTTTAATTTAACAGCCTTAGTGTAGCCGTAGCATGTGTCTAAGCCTTAGCATGACGTGCTGCCATAACAGCAGGCGGACTGACCTGCCCTTCCAGCCTGGCTGCCAGGATGTTGGGAACCTTGCTGTCTAGTGTGGTCCCCGGCTTCTTGGCCTCCTCTGGCCGGGTGCTGTGGGTGCTGCGGACCTGGGGACTCCCACAAGCCTGCGACACCTGAAATGCAACAACCCCAAAACAGGGTGTAATGCCACCTTAGGACAACAGGTGGTGTAGCAGTTAACAGGAATTGTGTTTGTGTGTGTAATGCAGCAGGTTTAGGGATGGTGAGAAAATACTATGTAAAACCATCAAAAACTGTCTTCTAATAAAAATCAGGGCCGGTGTGTGGCTTAGCGAGTTTGGCACGTCACCAATTAGAATCCCTTGAGTAATGTTACTGTTGGGCCCTTGAGCAAGGTCCTTAACCCCAAATCACTCCAGGGACTGACTAACCCTGTTTTCTCATTAAATGTATGTCACTTTGCATAAAATTGTCTGGCAAATAAATGTAAATGCAAAATCTAAAATGAAACCCCCAATCAGGAAGCTAGCCAGTGTATAAAAGGGATTTCTGTCCCGGAGGAGGGTCACCTTGCTGGTGAAGATGTCCCGGTTCTCCTGCATGTTCATGATGCCGTCAGAGATATGCTGGGGGATGGAGAAGATGGACACATCGAGCCTGGAGTCCCCAGAGATGAAGCGGGTGGCCATCTGCAGCAAGGCAACTGGGAAAGAGAAGGGAAGGGGGTCAGTGTGCCACTCCACGGGCCCCCAGACCCCTAACCCCGAAGGGCCCGCGGCCCCCTGATCCCAATGGGTCCTCAGACCCCTAACCCCAAAGGGCCCCCAGGCTCACAGATTAGGTTGCTCCACTCGGGTTGCAGGTCAGCCTGGTTGGCCAAGCAGCCCTTCATGACATTGCGGCAGTAGTTGGCACAAGGCTTGATGGAGGCGATGCCGTGGCACTGGGGGCAGTATGTCATCTTCATGATGGCACGGGTGCACTCTGAGCTCAGCGGCACCTGCGGGGGACAGCAGGGAGGCTCAGTGAGGGCGCGGTGCAGTGTCTTACTGGAGAGGGCAAGATAGCTTTAAGCACTGGATCACCCACCATCTGCTTTCTGTCCATCCATCCATCTATTACACAACCTCTGACTCATCACTGTAGCTGCCTGGACCTTCCAAAATGAACCACAATCTGCTCCTGCTAGTCACAAACCCAGTGATCTGTTGTCTCTGAGCTGGGGAGGGGCAGAGCCACTGTTCGATGCAGATCTTGAACCCCAAACCATTTTAAACATGGCTTGTGTCTGACGTGACCTTTGACCTTCTCTCCGAGACACACAAGCGATTCCACTTCTCCGTGGCCTTTTGGGGAAATGTTTCAGTGGGGGGGCAGCGGTTAAGTTGCTCAGCAGACAGATAATCAGACCCTCTCTACCCTTGACCCATCAAGCCCACAGCCAGGAGCAGCTGGGTTTATAGCCTGTGCTCTCAGGTGACCCAGACTGCCCAGCCTTCCCCTCATCCACTGGGCATTCTCAAGCAGGGTGACAGCGGTTTGTGAATTTAGCATTATTGCAGTTATTCTGCAACAGATAGAGTTGGATGTCTTGAGACCGGTCTTGGTCTCGAGACCACTTTTACGTGGTCTTGGTCTTGTCACAGTCTTGACAGTCTTTGGTCTTGGTCTTGGTCTCGGATCCCTCGATCTTGTCTTGGACTTGCTGTCTCAGATCGACATAGTGGTCAGGAGATTTGGAGCGAAAAGTATCCATGACACACAACATAACGTTTGATAATGCAACATTATTATTATTTCGCCTTTCGCGCCCTTCAAATGCAACCAATCTGGCACTTCAGGAGGCCTTCAGAGCGGTTCAGTTTCTGCCAGAAACATGCATTTTGTTGTGATTCAGACATTGGCGCTCATCCAATCAAAATACACGTTATAGGCGCAAAATAAGTTAAACGCTAGATCCAGCATCACAGGCTACAAGATGTTGCAATCTTTAGTTTTCCTGAAGTGCAATCAACCACTATTTTAAAATGTGAGCTGTTTTCTCTCTCTCCCTCCTCTCTGAAAATATGCATATTACATCACTATTACAGTGATGCTCTCGTTCTCTCTCTCTCTCTCTCCCTCCACTTTTAAGTATTTCATCTATCTGTATTAGTTTATCAATCTGTTATTTGTCCATAATGTCTGTGTTCTATTGTTCTTGCCCTACTGAACAACAGGCTTGATATCATTGGCAGTGAGTTGTCACTTCAGATATCAAGATGTCAGAATCTTTTAAGCACTTGTCCTTAATTTTATTAATGCACAATTTGATGTGCAGTTTGTATTGGTATATAGTATTTGTAGTTTGCATTTGATTCATGTGAAGTGTGCACATGTCTTTATATTGTTTGATTACAATATTATACTTAAAATGGTGTTGACTAAATAAATGTGACCATTGGATTTCAAGTAACATCTGCATATCACGTTGTGTTGACTTAACAGGCCTAATCCATTTCAGGGCAGTTGATATCATAGTGTCGTCATTTGTACTACTACAGTGGGACATGATGCAATTTCAAGTTTATAATTGTGTGTCTTCAATTTGATTTTACAATTTCATCTACAAATTAAGTATATCGTATTTTTCGGACCATAAGACGCACCTAGTTGTAGGGGAGGGAAATGAAGAAAAAAAAGATTCTGAACCAAATAGTGTCCTACAATATTTTACGTCAACCATGTACAGTGAACAGTAGTCAACAGCAGCATTAAGAACCATTATCACTGTTATTAACAAATAAAGTCAGTAAAAAACAATACAAGTACAAAGAAACAAGAAGACACTTCAGTAACAAGACTTGGTCTTGGTCTTTTCTTGGTCTCGGTACCCTCTGGTCTTGGTAGTGTCTTGGTCTTTGTTTAGGCGGTCTTGACTACAAGTCTAGCAACAGATGGGGTCATTTTGGTCTGGGACTCTAGGTCCGATTGGTCACTGTAATGTCCTGTTTACCAGGGACAGATTAAAGACTGAATTTCACATTTTACATGACAAATGCTTGCATACTTTTTTAAATTCCAAAATCCCTGCTTTTGCTGATTAAAATCCAAACAGGCTTGGGCAGCAACTTGGAGATGCAGATAATGTCGGACAAACCATGTCTGCTGGTGAACACTAAGTTTAAAATAGCGTACAAGCGTATCAGTGGTGATGAAATCCTGTCTGGTGGCTGAACACAGCGGCAGATATTTGTAACTGCGACTCATGAGGCCTTCACCGGCTGTCCCCGATAACGAAATTGCTAATGAATCATTGTGACATCCCAGAGACAAACGGAATGTTCTGCTTTGCTTTTCACCATGGTGATGATGATGATGGTGAGCCTTCAGCCAAATTGAGGGTGCGGCATGAGCAGGGTTAAGCACACAGCTGTGAAATCAAGCCCCTGCCCCCCCCCCCCCCCTCAGATTTGCACTGCGTGGGGTTTACACTCCTCCAGGAAATGCGTTTCGGAATGTGCTACAAACAGGATGTGGAAGGTGTCAGACAGATGTGCGGTCAGGGGAATTTAGTCTGGATGTTTAAAAATGGGAAAAAAAAAAAAGTTTTCCTGTTAAAACATCACCAGAGCAGAGTACATCACAGAGCTCCAGCCAGAAGCAGAGAGAAATCCCCCCCGCTAGTCCCAGGAGCGACCTACAGCAAGAAGTGGATCTCCACACGGACCAGCTGTGTCTAGGGGAGCCAGGTGCGGGAAGAGGTTTGGGATGGGGGGGTCGACACCTGTGACAGGGGGCTGGTCACTGTTTCACTCATTCATTAGCTTAGCTCCTCTGATGAACATGAACTGTATGAGTAAAGAGAGCAGAATGCTTTGGGGTGGGTTTAAAAAAGGCAGCAAGTGACCTGATTGCTGATCTGCTTATATATGTGTGACACTCTGGGAACAGCCCCCCCTCACCCACAACACAAGGCAGACCACCGGTGACATCAGTGACACAGGCATACAAAATGCAGGAAATGGTCCCATCCCACAGCCCGACCCTGCTCGATCTTCATGCCGCTCAGACAGGACCGGAGAACGCAGCAAGTATCAGCCCAAATCCCCCCCCCCCCCCCGAGAATAGAGCAAGTTAACATGATGTATATGTCTAAAGCAGGAAGTGGTGAGGCGTGATCTTCAGGAACATGCCGCACCCACACCACATTAGCACACTGCTTCATCCAACCGTCACGGAAAACGTGAGTCACTCCATCCACCGGAAAGTGCCAGAAAGCTCGGGAGATGAGCCTTCATCCCCGCCCAGGCTCACTCTCGGCCACGTTCGGGGACTGGATGGCATGTCCCCAGCTGGGACATGACAGTGCGGAGGTGTGAGCAAACAGGAACTGTCCCCGAACAGCGATTTGTGTCATTGTGAATCGAACATTTGCCCGGGAGACAGAAAGAGAGGAATGGAGATTAGGGTAAAAAAAAAAAAAAGGCATTTAATGCTAAGAGTGCGAATTGCCCCAAGCTGCCCCTCCATGGTGATGGAGAACCTTTCAGAAGTGCTGCCTTTGGGTACCTGTGAGACTTTGTGGACCACGTCATGGCTGACGGAGAGGCCCTGGACGAAGGAGCGCACGGCCACGAAGACGCGCTTCACCCGGAGCCGCAGGTCACGAGGGGCATCCCCAAACGGCCGTAGCGCCTCCATCTGTTTGGCCAAACACTCCAGGAAATCACCGGTGGTGGGCTCCTGCAGGCCCCACACCCGGAACAGGCGCTCCAGTAGGCGTGGCCAGAAGTCGTTGAGCGCCTCCTCCAGGTTGACGCCAGAGCCGCGGTGGTAGCGACGCAGGTCGGTATAGAGCTCGCGGGAGACGGCCGCACCCTCTGCGTACAGCTCACCGGGAGTGCTGCCCAGCCAGTCCTGCAGGAGGCCTTCAGAGCGGTTCAGCAGCTCTGCAAAGTACCCTGGGGGGTCGGAGATACAAGAATATCAGCACCCCTCCTAAATGGAAGTTATTTACAGGAGCTATGAAACCACACGGCCACTACCATACAAATAAACACAACATGCAGACCGTTTGGGAATAATACTGGAAGAACAACAGGAGAAAAGTCTACCCCCCCCACTCTCTCTGTCTCTGCCCCCCCATCTCCAGCAGCACCTGACATCCCTCAGACCCCTACACTGGATGACTGCTATCCTTGAAAATCTTAGACCAGGGTCTTGTGGGGGTTAGGAATTAATCTGTGCAACCCAGCCTGACAGTAAAAGTACTGTGAGGTTTGGGGTATCGGAGGAGACCATGCCCCCCTGCACTGCTCCTTCTGCCCACCCCCGAATCGTCAGAAACATCGAAGTGGGTCACAGAAACAGGAGAGATATCCAGATATAGACGAGAGCTGATCGGAGGGAGGAGACATTACAGCAGTAAGAGACACAGACAGGGACAATCACAGACATACAGGGACAGACCTCTGTGATCATCAGCCCTGAAATGGTACCAAATCCAGCCCCAATCCCACAAGGACCCTTTTGTTTTGTGTGTGAGTGTGTGAGCGGGTATACCAAAATACTCTTGTATTTTTTTTGGTTACTTATGGTTATGTAGGGGTTAAGGTTGTCATAGTTAGCGTTAGCATTTTTCCCATAGAAGTGAATGAGCAGTCCCCATAAGGATAGGTATACCCGACATGCGTGTGCGTGCGTGTGTGTGTGTGTGTGTGTGTGTGTGTGTGCGCGTGCGTGTAGGGGAGGGGGGGGCCCCCTGTGCGTTACCCATCTCCATTTCCCTGCCACGGACACAGCCAGCAGGAACGTGCACACAAAGTTAATTTTGGACCACAGAGTAACGGTCCAGCCCAGGTCAGGAGTGGTCCTCTGTACTTCCCGGCGCCTGCAGGCTTCAGCTCACGGCCCGCATGGATCTGGATGCTTTTCCACAACCTCCCAGCACTTGGAACAAGCTCCTTATCCTGCCCATTACAGCGACACTCTGGGCCAAAACGCACGCCTTTGTAGAAGCACCACTGGAGTCAGGGCTTAGATCCTCGCACCAGCCGGCTCCCAGGCTTCTGATCTGCACTGCGGTCCACAGTGCCAGATCCCACATCCATCCAAATAGTAGATGGGGAGCGGTTCTCCAGATCAGAGTTTGCCGGGAGACACAGCGAGTGTCCACCTGGATTCAGGATGGTCACATGATGACCTCGCCGTCTTATGGCGTCACACAGATACACAGAGAGAATTACAGACACTCCACAGTGTCCCCTCCCTGTAAGTGAAGGCCAAACTTTAAATATTAAGAATGTGCCTGAGCAGTGGGTTCGACAGCACAGGGAAAAGCCCTGGCATGGCGCAGATGCAGACCGACCAGAGTGCAGATGCTGGGCAAGCACTGCGCAGATGCAGACTCAGGCAATGTGGCTTAAGTGACGAGGCCACAGGGCCGGAAAAAAAAGCCTTCTGGATGAGGCTGCTCTTACCCCATGCATCTGGAACATGCCCAGTGATGCCGGGCTCAGCAGGAGAACCCCCCCCCCTGACAAGCGTGACTATGTTGTGTGTGGGGGGGGGGGGGTGTTGGAGGGTCATTGTGGGCATCTCAGAAATGCAGCCAGATGGCCTGGTGACCGAACCGACCCCGTAAGTGACACAGATCGAGTGGAAATTGTCCTGATCTGGGGGGAGAGAAACACACGGAGAGTGACCCCGGTTGGGGAGGGCGGTCAGCACAGTAACAGTGACCCACCGTGGCCTCTACCACCCACAGGGGGCGATCACGTGCTTCTCAGAATGCCAGATGGCAGAATCAGCCACCTTCCCATTGTGTGCTGCGGACGGCCGTCCTTGGGACATGCCCGTTTAAAAACATGATGGTTTGTTAACCACACTGCCGCTCTCATGCTTTCATTACTACCTCATCCCCCTCCTTCACCGTCCCCTCACCACAGCCCCGCCCCCATCTACCCCATGCTGCCATGCACGCCATCCTGACTGGCCACCAGTTAGAGGGGAGTCAAATTTACATAACCACTATCACACCTGTAGGTTTATAATCAGATTTCATACCCCCCACCCCCCCACGGCATCTCATTAACCTTGAAACAATGTGTTTCAGACACACGGCGAGGCTCTCCCCCCCTATTCCTTCAAGGGCAAAGCTGGCTGGCTGTGATCCACAGAAACTCCGCCCTCATCCCATGATATTTCTGTTTATTCTGAGTAACCAAGCAGTGTAGCTTGGAGGGGGCACTGAAGTGGAAACATGATGATCTGACAAGAAGAGTTGGGGGAGGCAGGAAAAAACGGCACACCCCCACCCCCATCTAACAAGCTCAGGCTGTAATTAACCATCAGTGAAGGGCTCTCCACACGAAGTAGCACACCTCCGGGCTTGACCTGGGTGCCTCATCTTGTCACTGACAACCTCAGTTTTGGGGGGGGGGGGGGGGGCAATATCAGACACCATTCCAGCCCTGCTCACAATCCGGGGGTACGGTGGTTACATCGGGAACACCCAGAGCATCCCGCAAGCTCCTCCTCCCCCTCATCTTCCTCATCCACCCTCCCGGGATGCCAGGCCGGTCAGCTGGCTAAGCCCCCCCGGATTCTTAAGATGCGAGCCACATCCACACATGTGATCATGTGACTGCATACCCTGGACAACAGCTGCAAATTACAGTGTTACAACTGGGGGGGGACTGGGATAATCTCCCAAAAAGCAGGGGCCTGGTGGTTAACGTGACCCACCCCCCTAAACACAGAGCGGTACAAACAGCTGCAGCACTGAGACGATCAGGCATGTGCTCCTCCCAGAATGCTTTGCTCTGCTCAGTCAGGCGTCAGGTTGTCATGGTAATGTGGTGACATTTGTATTCCATGCACCCTGACCAATTAATGGGCAGCGTATGACTCAGACTAACCCCCCATATAAACAATTCTATGAACTGAAAGTGAAACAGGAGTGTTATTGTACATTGTTTCTCACACACACTGGTCACTAGATATGAAGATCTGTTGTCTCGGCCCCCAGGAGCCAAAATACGGCTACTGGGAGTCTCACACAGCCCCGCCGCCGTCACTCACCATCAAAGTTCCCGTAGAGGGTGCTGAGCGAGGCCTGCAGGGCGTGGCCCAAGTCGCGCACCTGGCCCTTGAATTCACGCTGGCTCATGTTCCACAGACTCTCTTCCATCTCACTGACGCAGCAGGTGTAGCCCTGGGGGCAGATCCGCAGGTGCTCGCCTGTAGAGGGGGGAGATCAGGCCGAGATTAAGTAATGGACGTGGCCTAAACGGAGCAGGTGTGGTTTTAGCTCCAAAATATTACACCGTTTGGAAGTGGATCACACTAAACAGTCGACAGAGGAGAAGCAGGGAAGTGACAGGAAAGGAAGGACAGTGTCGCGGTCGCAGTGAAACAGTGCAACGTTTCAGGCCAATCGGAAAGCACATGGCCCCGGCAATGGGGTCATGTGGACATGTGGTACCCAGGGAATCCAGGCAAGGCAATGGGGTGCATTTCACTGGGCAACCAGGAGATATGCTGGGGCTTACCTACCCAGGGTACGGGGGTGCATAGCCTACATATGAAACCCCCCTGCACCCCCCACCAGCTGTGGGCATGTTAGAACCACCGTGGCAGGAATGGGGGCAAGTAATAAGTTCCTTCAAAAGAGCTTCATGAGCAGCAAGGACACACGTAGGGAATAATCCAAGATTAATGACAAATAAAAAGATGTAGAGTGAACTATCATGAAGATGATGAAGAGTGCGGCTCCCTCTCAATCAGCAGCGGCGTGACTGGATCTGGGGGGGGGGGGTAAAGGACCCGACCTGCTGGTCAGCAGTTCCGTCGGCGGTAAGAGGCACCCATCGAAAAAGCCATACAGTTCCTGCTCTGTTACCACCAAGTCCATCGATTCATATTTCCTATACATCCATGTGCTTATGTTCTTAAACACAATGCTAACAACCGATGAGCAGTGATTGGGATTTAAACACATGCAGGTTTATTCGCATGAGCTCAGAAGAAATGGGGTGAATGAATGGAAAAAAGAAGTGGGGTCAGGACGAAATATTACAGTGTATGGAAGTAAATCTCACACACCAGCTGGCAAAAGAGAAGCGGAGCAGTGACAGGAATGGACGGACACTGTGGCGGTGAAGCACTGCTACGTTTCTAGCAAATAAGAATGCATGCTGTCAAGTGGGTGGGACACGGACCCAGGCCAGGCATCCAGGCATCTTTCACTGAGTGACCAGGGCACAGGTAAGAAGAGCAGCTAATCAGCTGTCAGCCACAGGGGATTCACCCAATGGCTGGGAGAGGCGCTGGTCACCGGGGGGGTGGGGTGGATGGCTGCTTTGTCCTCAATGCTCTCCCCTATACCCCACCAGGTCAATCCACAGCCAGTAGTAGCTTCCAGCCGAAGGTAGTTCCTGATAAAACTGCAGAGCCCCCAGGACAGTGACGCCACCCCCCCCATCCCATCCCTGCCTTTGTGTCATTTAGCTCCTTTGACTTCTAAGGGCACCGATCCTCAGGCCCAGAGACCGAGACACAACATACTCAACTGGATGTGGGGCTTTTTCCATTCGTGACTCAGGCTCAATACAGGCTCTGTGCTCATCTGAGCCCCTGCCAGGTAGGGTGGATGACAATGTCCCAACTGTTAGAGTTACTGATGGCGTGCCTGTGACAAGCTCAGCATCAACTTGGTAGCACAAAGCCGGGCCCGCGGCCCTGAGTGACCCAGCGGTGACACAGAGCCGACAGAACGGACCAGCGCCAGATTTCACCGCCCACCAGTTTTCAGGAAAAAGTCACAACACAGACGGCGGCATCAAGGGTAGCAGTCGCTGTAGGAAACGAAGGTGCTGAAACTCCTGGGCGTGAGAAGCGGCAAGCGTCTGGCTGGGGGAGACATGATTGGGGGGGGGGGGCACGCTAATGCGGGGCCAGTGTCAGCTCACGGCCGCTGTTATGAGGGGCCACCTCACAACAGAGTTGAGGGAGCTGCGCATTACAGCAGACGGATAACGGCAGGGCGGCAGACGGACAGACCCGCGGGCAGACCACCGACAGCTGGGCCTCCATGCTGCTTAACTACAGACGTCAGCCTGCCTGACCCTCGCTGGCACTTTAGAAGGCTTTGCTGACCGTGGCTGTCCTGGCAGGGGGGCAGGGGGACATCTCCCCACCATCAGCTTGTGCTCACATGTGCTGGCTCGCTTCTGGGGCCACATGCTGCCTCATCGTAGCCCCTCGCCCCACTTCCTGCCCCCCACTCTGTAGTTCAAGTGGCCTGGGGGCCCTAAATGACAGCGGTCCTTCTCAGTTTCTGTGTTTAGTTTCCTTCCAGGCAAGTAATCTGGGGCAGCGAATCAGCATCAGCGGGGGCTGTGATCTATTCTTTTGCTCTGCCCTAGCAGCAGAAAGAGGAAATCCCCTGCCCCCCCAGCCAGGATGCGAGAAGTGAAGCATCATTTAGGATAGATAAACAGCCCCGTGTGCAGTCGGGAGTGGGGGGGCTTCAAGCCTGATTAAAGCATAGGAACATCAGTCTTTTTTATTGCATTAGTCAGGTTAGCATCAGTGATGGTATAGTGGATATTCCTCATAAGTCTGATTTCTGTAATGTGCATGTGTTTAACAAGCGTGCAAAGCAGTTCTATAGAACCACGAGGATACAAGGCCCCTCGGCAAATGTGTCCGAGGGTGTCCTGAGGTATGACTGCGGACCCCCACCCCAAACCTGGGGGCAAACAGATGGCGGCTACCCGATTACATCTGCAACCGAGGACAAGAAAAACCACCCCAAACAGAGTTCACCGCCCCACCCAAAATGACAGCCCTCCCCATAAATACAAACCAGCTGGCCGCATAGGGACCCCACCCCCCAGCAATAAGCCACCCGAATCACTTTCAGGCAGCAGTGTCTGTACACCTCTGTCGGGGCAGGGGGAGGGGCTTTCACCAGGGGACAGAGGCCGTGGTCGACATCACGTTCCTGAACCTGCCTCACCACTCCTGCACTTGGATGCCAACAGCCAGCACTTCATGTGCTGTCCATACAAACAGAAAGAGCCACAGAGCGGCGCTTATCCCAGTCATAAAGGCTAGGGGACAGCAAGTCTGGGCCGGTGTGTGAGGTGGATGAGATGGGAAGGGGAGGGGCACACCACTCCAGGGAAACAGAGCAGTGTCATAAAGGCTGCGGGGAGCTGAGACACACACTGCACAGTCAAACTGGCACTGACTGTCGTTGGTACATGCAATACAACATCAGCTGGGGAAAACACAAATTGTGTCTTTTTTCCCCATTCATTCATTAATTCTGTATCCCCCCCCGCCCCCCCGGACACCCAAACTACCTTACAGTTGTTTCTTGCAGCCCCCTGTCCTTTGAAAACCCCCCAGCCTTATAAAACCATCAGGACAGGACAGTAAACCTGATTGATGTCTGTCCTCATGGTCGATTTCTACATGATCCCACATCAAGGCGGTTCCACCCCCCCACCTCCCTCCTCCGTCCACCTTTGTTAATGAGCTCCTCAGTCCCAGCTGGACTTCTCCAACCCCAGGGGGAGCTGCTGAGACCCGATTGACCATCACTCCTGAGGTGTTGCTTGCACCCGTCCCTGGGGGCACCAAAGCACACCCCCCCCCCCCCCCAATTCTGGGAATTGCACAGCCACGGTGGTGAGGCAGGAGTAAGAGGGAAAAACAAAGTTCCCCCGGCAACGCTGTATGTATCACAGGATGAGGAAGAACCCCGCCCCCCTCAGGGGTCCCCAGCTCTCACACCCTGGAGCTAAGCTGTGCAGTTTACTTTGGACTGAGGTTCCTGACATAATCTCAATGATGATGATGGTACAATCAGAGGCAGAGGGCCCTCCCCATGCCAGCCAGGCATATGCAGCATGATGTCACCACTTCTGTGGGGTGTGACTGTCACCGTTTCGGTCTTAATTAAATGCATAAAGTGAGTTTGTGGGGAGGCAGCTGCCTGGTTGGCCTCGGTCTCCCCTGCTCCTTTGTCGTCTAGCTCCTTTGATTTCTGAGGGCACCAATCCTCGGGCCTAGAGACCTAAAACCCATGCTAGCTCCCCCCACCCCCACCACCAGGACATGGCCCCACCCCCCTTTTACATCTCCAAGCGATTGTCCGATTTCTGCTCCTCTGCCGTGTAAATTATTCATGAGCTGTTGCAGCCCCCCCCCCCTCACAGGAACCGGGATGGGGAGAGGGGACGCAGCATGCAGACATATCCCGTTTAATGCGAGGGCTCAGTCTAGCGGCCCAGAAACCCGTTGTTACACCGGCACGGCAGACGGGTGCAGGTGAAGCTCCCAGCAGCTCACTGCCATGCAGAGGGCGGAGGTGGCTGCCTGGACCCCATCCAAATGGACGCCTCCACCCTCTCACCAAGCTCCTTCAGCAGAAACACCGCCCTGGAGCACCTGCAAGTACGCCTGGATGCAGGTCTGTGTACCAGGGCTTTACATCCATCCTGCATCCTGATTCAGATCGATCTTTCTCACCATTTTCCTTCCCCCTCTCTCTTCACTTGTTCCTCGCCCACCTTCATCCCCATCTCCTGGAGAAACAGTCGGGACCCATCTTAAGCTCGTTGTCTCATCCCATGCCGAGCAGAGATCAGTCATGAGAAAATTCCGGAATCAGACGCATGGATGCTGATGTCTCTGGCCACGTTGTCATACAGTGGCTGTCCCCCTACTGTGGCTTTGACTATAGTCTGACTGGAGTGACAGTGACTATGTGGGACCAACATGCCATGCCATTAGAGTGAAAATCCAGGGCTCCCACTCTCACATTAGCACAATGGGAACATTTGATTTTTAATGACCAAAATATTACTCCTCCCCCCGGCCTCCCCAGATGAGTTGGGCCCATCCTTTTATCCCTCTGAGCAAGAGCCCATCACCTCCAAGTAACAAGTATCCATCAGCTCACAGCAGTCTCTGTGGCGGGGGGCAGGACTCCAAAAATAGCATCAGACAGTAAACTGACTTGGTAACGAGGCTCAATGTGGGGGCTTCAGGCGACATAAAACATTTACGGCCAAAGGCTTTTAGCGAACTCAAAGCAGCCACCCCTGCTACCCCTTACTCTCCCTCCCAGTTCACATGGAGCTCCTCATCAAGAGTGAGGCATGAGAAGTCACCTGTAAACACCCCTCCACCCCAAACCCCGAATGGAAGCAGCCAATCACACAGGCAGATGTCACACATGAACCAATCAGCGAGGCCATTACAAATGCTGCAGGTGGTTCTGCACGCCCCACCCCCCTACCCTATATGCTTTACTGAGGAGCCCTAGTGCCGAACGGACCCCCCACCAAAAGAGTTGTGGCGGCTTAGGATAACATGGAGGAGAACTTCCCGAGATGCTCAGCTGACCTGCGGAGGTGAAGCCAGGGGCAGCTGGACTGGAGCAGGACAACCCGTAAAAAATCCATTTCACTGATGAGGGCTTAGAGCCCCCCCACACACACACACACACACGAGCTGGTGGCTTTGGCCAGAAGGCTCAGTTTCAGAGTGGCTAACGGGTGTTGTGTTATTTGAATTACTGCCCTTAGTACTTGTCCCACAACAGCATATCATATTAAATTTTTTAGGGTCCTAACCCAAACCCCCTCCCTACCACCACCACCACCACCATTGGCCCAGACCCTGAGGATTGCCATCCTACTGAGGCTGCACACACACACATAACAGAAATTATGATCAGCACTGATTCTGCCTCCGAGGCAGATTCTGGCCTGGTATGGGGCCGCCGCCTCCCCACATGACAGCAGAGCATGCCCCCCCAAATCGAGCAGGGAGGCTACGATCGATGCTGCCAGTGGAACGAAGACCACGCGAAGCGGCCCAGTGAATTATTCACAGCGGTGACGGGCGGGGGGGGTTAGCAGACCAATAGAGATGCAAATCCGTCACCCGTCCCAAGCCGCAGAATGCCAGACCAGAGGTTTTCAGGCTTTTGGAACCACCCTAGAATTTTGCAGAACTTTTTATTATTTTGATGGCTGAATATTTCAGTAAAGTGATTCGGGTTCAGAGACACAGCTGTCCAGTGAAACCCACTGTGTGCAGGACTAAGGAGAAGGAAGTCAAAAGAAGAGAAGGGAAAGGGTGAGAGAACCCCCTCCCTCACACACCCAACACCTCTCAGTCCCCAGAACAGCACCCCCCCCCCCCTCCCCATTTCTTATGGTTTCCTCACCGCGGCACTGTGGCCGGTCCGCCGATTCCCGCTGCCGGACATTAACCTCGCCTGCTGCCCCTAGAAGATACTGCCGAACTGGACTGGGGTTGGACCCAGCCTCGAGGAATTGGCGATTCCCCAGTGCCTGATCAGAGTTAATTACCAGCCTAAAAGGGGAGCTGTGGACAGTGGTACTTATGGTGCGTTCCACTTACCCTCAGAATTCGGATTCCGAGTCGGATTCTGGGTTTTGAAGCCGGAAGTGATGACATGCACGCTCCCGTTTCTCGGAGATGCGAGAAATATCTCGGAGCAGCACAGAGGATCCAAGGAATGCAAGATGGCTGCGCCCTTTATCAACAGAAGGGAAAGTTGTAGTTTTATACTGTTTAAGCACTACTTCTCATTTGTGGATCATTAAAATCGGTCGCACACACTATACCACCCAACGTATCTGTGGACGTGTTGCTACAGAGTTTTATACGTAAAGCTAACAATGGCTAAGAAATAACCGGGTTACAACTGGATTTCATGTTTAGTCGGATTATTTGTGGGATTTAAGGTAGTTCAGGCTAAGTGAACGAAGATAAAGGCCATTTAAACTGAGGTACCTTAAATCCGATAAGTTGTCTGGTTAAGCAGCGGATATGACATTCTCGGCCGCCAAAACTTGGATCCGAAGGCAAATGGAATGCACCATTAACATCATACCTGAGGAATTAGTCTCTTCACTCTGACTGCTTTGACTCTCTGAAGCTTTTCGTCTGCTCACCTGCCAGTCAAAGAAGTCTGATCACTGACAGCAGCAACTAGTGGACCGGAGGAACAAAGGCAATGACGACATGGTAGGGGTGTTGCATCGAGGTGCTCAAGCTCCCCCACTTGTTTTATGGCTGTACTACACGGCAGCCCAAAATCCCAGCCCAAATCAAGATGGCGCCGAGCAGCTGTCTGGCCACTGTCCCAGTGGAAGGCGCCATGCAAGGGGGCCAGTTCTGCCCCGAACCAAATGACACGGCATCATGGATGCAGCGGCCAAGCATTAGGGCCGAGGAAAATATTAGTGGGAAAAGAGAAGATAATGGGCCAGCAGAATGATCCAACCACATATAAGACGAAAGAACGTGCTGAACTGGAACACAGAATTAGGGCGAGGCCACGGCTGGGGACTGGCTGTTTGGTGGGGGGGGTGAGGCACAGGCTTTCAGCTGAAATTACATTCACACTCATCCGTTTAACTGACGCTCCCCACTAAAGGGACGTACGCGTGAAAGAGAGAGAGAAAGAATCCCCCTATCTGGCGGAGCCACCGCTCAGGCCAGCGAGCCGTTTATTTTGGGAACAAATATGTGTGTTTCAAGCAGCAAGCTCTGATTGGACAGCCCAGTCACATGAGCATGACAGTGCCATAACGGTGGGAGATCAAAGAGCTGTGAGGATGGTAACCATTAAAGTCAGGGCACGGGTAAACAACGTTGTACGGGTGATTTTACTGGGAGTCCATGGGCACGTGACCCTGCACAGCCTTCAGAAGCTCAGTGTAAGAACAAAACAGTCTCGATGACCTGATGCCATGCAAGAAGGTCACTGAACAGCAGGGGGCACCCTGGCACTCAGGTGGCTTTCCGTATTGCATCTTTAAACTGAACCATCAAAGCATCACATCCTGTAGCATAGAGACTGGACTCATGAGCAGGGAAATCAAGGGGCTGGGTGGGTTTAACAATCTGCTGCAGAGGGAGATTCCTAAATGCCACAAAGAGTAGAGCCCCGTGACTGTAAAGGTCACAGAGTCACCCAGGATGTGACCAAAGGTCAGGATGACACCATGGTAGGCCAGTGACACCAAACCTCTCCAAAACACCCACTATCAGCCTTTTCCCCCAAGCGACAAGGCCACCGGTAGACCCCCACCCCCTTGGCAGGGTAGCTTCAGACCCACCCAAAAGCTCCACCACCCCCAGTCTCTATAGGTCTCCAGCTGGAGGACATAGGTTCCCAAATTAAAAAGGCAATGTTCACTCAGCCTTTTATGTCCTGCCCCAGCAGGCTGGTCAAATACCCACGCAGGGGGTAATTAGAGGGCCTGGAGGGCCCGGGCACAGACATACCCGTGGCAAAGGAGAGCCGCTGTCCACAGCTCCCCTATTAGGCTGGTAATTAACTCTGATCAGGCACTGGGGAATCGCCAATTCCTCGAGGCTGGGTCCAACCCCAGTCCAGTTCGGCAGTATTTTCTAGGGGCAGCAGGCGAGGTTAATGTCCGGCAGCGGGAATCGGCGGACCGGCCACAGTGCCGCGATGAGGAAAACTCCCTGCTTCAGCATTTAAGTGAGTGATCAGCACATCTGCTGAGCCAAAGCGAAAGCGGTAGACCAGCGCGTAATCACTGCCCCATCTCTGGCGAAGGGAACTTTGTGTTTGCGCGAGTTACCATGACGAAGTTCCTCAAACATCCAGCTTCATAATAACCCCCGTGACTGACCCAAACCGCAGCTCCTCTGCTTATAATTAACCGGCAGCTGTTATTAAGCCCGGATCTGTTGCTTGATCCCCATGGAAATCAGCTGGTCGATCCTCATGAGGATCTGACGCTTCACATCCATGAAAGTCTGAAGGCCGCCTGAAGTACTACACCCAATCACGCCTGCATGTCACCTGGGCAGGTGAAGCCCATTGTCCATCGTTATCCACCATCACACCCACATCTGTGGGGTCTCTACTCGCATCATACAGTAAAAATCCCCGGCAGGTTTCTCTTGCGGTTTAAAATTCACGCTCGCACGCTTGTCTGCCCACACGCAGCTGTCTACAGAGTCCCCGATGAAAGAGCCCCGACAGGCGGTTCCTTACCCGAGATCTTGATGCGCGGTACCCAGCTCTGGCTGAAGCCCTTGTCGATATAAAACTGCCGGACACTGGAACAGCTCCGAGGTTTGCCATCATTGGCGACGGCCGGGACTGCGAGCAGGCAGATGAGGAGTGCCAGGGGGGCGTCCATGCCGGGCGGAGGAGATCGGGGGGCTGAGGAGCAGCCGGGTGTCCAGAACGACCGGTTCCCTTAAAGCGCACACAGCTTATCGCCGGGACCCCTTCGCCGATCCGCTGCTCGCGTGCAATTGCAATAATGGATAACGTCCCCGGAAAGAGTCGATGTCAGCACTGCCTAAAAGGCTGCTATTAAAAAAGAGGGGAATTAAAAATATCAAAACGTATATATTAAAAAAAAAACACAAGTTGTAATCCAGAGAAGAAAACCGAGGCAAAGTACGCGGAGCGCCCCCCCCCTAACAGATGCGCTGCCGACGCGGCCGCACGGAGGACTAGCTTCGACTCGTTGCAGCCTGCCTTTTAAAGTGGCCGGCCGCCCAATGAGATGCGGGAGCCGCTTATTTCCTTACGGCCTCCCTTCTTTTCTCCTTGATTGATGGGCTCGCAAGAGATCTAGGGGCTGCTGTTCCCAGGGAAAGGCGCCCGCGACTGGGGAGAATCTCTGCTGCAGCGCCGATCGGACAGTTATGTAGATAAATGACAAAAGACTGATCGCCAGCCCAAGGTGACAATGGCAGGCGTGAAACATGTGGTGTGTGGGAGGAATGACGGCACGTTAACATTTCGGCGTCATTTTAGTCAGACACAGCATTACCGAATACGGCGAATAGTAAAGGGGAAAGTCCCCATAAAGAGACCCTGAAAAAACCTGTTGTGCTCTAAACTGCTCCCCTGACGTAATCGTTCATTTTAAAGGCGAAGTTGCTTCGCATCCCCGGTGCAGCAGGAGCGGACCGCTCGCTGTAACTTTAATTTTCTTGGTTATGCAAAGAAAAACTCACATTACTTGTTTATTATGGCATGTTCCTGTAAAACGTTGCAAATGTGACACTTACTACTTTTTCATTCAAACGCAACAGTAATGCTTTTCTTTTCGACGACGCTTTTTTGTGCAAATACAGTCGCCTTCAGTCACAAGAAGCGATTCATTTACTTGAATAATGTACCTTTAATTGGAGCTGGCGGCTATGACAGCTTCATTTCCCTCCGGGGATTAATCCATCCATCCATCCATCCATCCATCCATCCATCCATCTATCTATCTATCTATCTATCTATCTATCTATCTATCTATCTATCTATCTATCCATCCATCCATCCATCCATCCATCCATCCATCCATCCATCCATCTATCTATCTATCTATCTTTTGTTTGGCACTTTGTTGAAGTAATTCTGCTTCAATATTTTTCCTATTTTGTTAATTGTCATACATATAATGCAGAAATTAGCTTCATACTCGGCACCGTCACCCCTGGAAATGATATGACATCGAACAAAACAGCAAAAGAAATCAGTAGATCAGCAAATTTTCACTATTCACTGTAGCAGTCACATCAGTGGATGTATGTATGTATGGATGGATGAATGATGTATGTATGGATGGATGAATGGACGTATGTATGGATGGATGTATGCATGGATGGATGTATGCATGGATG
The DNA here is from genome assembly GCF_048594095.1 of Paramormyrops kingsleyae. NCBI lineage: Eukaryota > Metazoa > Chordata > Actinopteri > Osteoglossiformes > Mormyridae > Paramormyrops > Paramormyrops kingsleyae. Next base: position 45,528,594 of record NC_132800.1, read on the forward strand.
GATGTATGTATGTATGAATGTATAGATGTATGTATGTATGAATGGATGGATGGATGTATATATGGATGGATGTATGTATGGTTGTATAGATGGATGTATGTATGGATAGATGTATGCATGGATGTACGTATGTATGTATGGATAGATGTATTATGATGTATGTATGTATGTATGTATGGATGTATGCATGTATGTATGTATGTATGGATGTATGTATGGATGGATAGTCTCGCAGCAAACCCTCAGTTTTGACCCTGACCTTCTGGGCGTCTGCTCTCAGGGCATTCCCCAGCAGGGCCCGGGGTTAGGAGATGGGGGCCAAGGGGGCGGCTATTTTTTTGATCTGCCCAGGGTTGAGCTGCATTTGCCCCAGACAGCCCTCTTTCTCAGGCTGTCAGTAAAGGGTGAAAGCTCTCCTGGGGGGCATTTATTCCCTAGGGGAGAGCACTAAGTGACACCCCCCCCCCCCCCCATGGACACTCTTTGTAAGTGGGTATTTTCACAGCCCCAAAATAAAACGCAGACCATGGTTTCCGCTCAGGGGCAGCGGTCAGCGTCCCACCTCCCACAAAGGGGCTAGAGTACTGCATTTGGGGGGGAGCAGGGGGGGTGATTCCCCGCATGCCACAAGGACAGAAAGTGAAATGGAGTGACAGGTGGGGTGACCCAGGAGCACATTCTATAGGCAAATGTCACAGAGCAGGAGACATTTTCCTATGAGCAGGACTGTCTTCGTCCTCTTCTCACTGTCATCATCATCATTATCATCATCATCATCATCATCATCAGGTAAATGATTAATTCATAACAGGAATTTTTAGACACCCCAAGCCACCTTTGGGATACTTGGTTTTGTGCTCCTCTGTGCCACTGACCCTGGACTAGAGAAGCAGTTGGAATTCTGGATCGATGGAAGAATGGATGGTTGGTTGGCATTGTTTTATTACATTATTTTGTTATGTAATGGACACTTATGCAAACAGTGTCTTCTTGGATACATACTTTTGTATTATATATGGTCAGGGGTGTGACACCAGGGCCACAGTCTGGGAGAGGAAAGGGCCTGTATCTTCTGAAATATAAATGCCCTTTCTTAACTACTGCTCCCCCTGGTGGCCTTCCATGCCTCCACACCGTTAACTGTAACTGTCAACAATAAGCAGAATTTTGGATGAAGAAAGTGATAATTAGGTATAAAGTGCAATTAGAAATGACAGTGAAGAGTGTTATGCTGCTGGTGCACAGGAGCTCCGGCCCCACATTGACCAACATGGTATAGAGCAGGGTTCTTCAAATCTGGACTTCGATTCCAAATCCAGGCCTTGTTTTCAGTTCTCCCAGGTAGTTTGTTTAATAATTACTGATTCTGATTGGTCAGAGGCTTCACACCTGACTGACAGGTAAAGGAAGGCTGGAAAACCAGCAGTGCTCGGACCTCGAGGACCGTGATTTGAATAACCCTGGCATAGAGCAAAGTCATGCCTGAACATGCAGGGAGGGCCAGGACCTCCTCAGGCAGGATCCAGCGCACCCCCCCAAGTACAAGGTCAATGCAGGCTTGAAGTCACCGCTGCCTATGAGGGTCTGGCAGCTTCCTGGGAGAGTGGTACATGAACAGCAGGGGGTCCTGGACCCCCTTGGTATGTAAAAGACGAGATGGCCTGCCTGAAAAGTGATCGAGGGAGGCGGGGCTCATTCAGGATTCAGTGGAAGGAAGAGTCTTCATCTGTCCTTCTTGTCCAATCAGAAGAGTTTCCCACGATACACCCGCTTATAACACTGGACGGTGAGCCTAGTCAGCACCTCAAAGAGCTTCACACTGTCGCCCTCACAGCCCTGGCTCTGACTTTATAGAATGTTCTCCTTAGCTTTTCAAATTTTGTTTCATTTTTCCAGTCCCACCCTCTTCTGCCGTTCACTGCGGCCAGAGACACGCACTGCCCCTCCAGAAGAACGCACAGCTCCCCCGCCTGGCACGTGCTCATGTGACACCAGGAATAGCGTGGCCTGGCGTCTGGATCCTTGCGCGCTGACGCGGCTCCTCGGGCCCAGAGCAGGCTCCCTATTTCGGGAAAATAATTACTACGCAGGGGCTGTAGGAGGCCAGCTCCAGCTGGAGCAGTTGGGGGGGGGGGCAGCCTGTGTGGTGATGGGGGGGGGGGGGGGGGGTCACATCATGAAACCCCAGTAACTGCAAAGATGCACTGACACACAATGGACATATTACGGGCACAGTCACAGAACAAGCTTGTTTTACCTCACTGCCAACATAGAGCAGTGCAGGACCCCCACCTGCTCAGGTGAGGGATAATGTCATCCCATTGGCCCACTGCAGGAAGACACAGTGCCCCTGGTTTTCCTGATCAGTCCATACTGGGAACTAGGTTGGGGGTTGGGGTGCGGGGGGGCACTCTGTCATCAGTGTGTACCCCAGTGTCACCATGGTAACCTTGAGCGAATGGCGTGACCTCGTTACCGCACAAATTTGGGAAGCGGCCTGGATCACCGGATTGGGAATCTCATTATGCCAATACCACTGGCTCATCCCTGAGCCCCTGAGAGTGTCAGGAGCTCGGTGATTGGGGGGGGGGGGTGCTATTTTAGGACCAGTCAGGAACAGTATGTCGGGTCCCAATTAGTTGCAGCTCCTATTGTGTAGGGCAGTTACGTGCACCAACATGCACAGGTCACCAAGGCCCCCTACTGGCCTGCTTAAAGCCTCCCAGCATGTACTGGGGGGGGATGGGCTGTCACACATGCCAGTGCCCTTCCGCCACCAAAATCACCCGCTCATCACCCCCTGTGATCCATCTGATTAGCTCATTGAAAGAATCATCCTCCCCCACAAAAAATAACAAACTTTACCTTGTTGTCTATGTCATGAGCAGTGCCACCCCATCTATGACTGGACTGGCTGTATTCAGTAAGGACACCTTCCCCCTCATCATCCAGCACCTAGGGAACCATACTAATCATAACACCACCAAGACCTATACAGAACCAGCAGGGGGCGCCAGAGAGGAAGTAAAGCGAGACGGGGTCGGCAGGTGAGTACACAGCCGTGAACGGCCATTGTTTATTGAAATGTCATCTAGAAAGAAATGCTGCATCCATTAAGCTGAGAGCCAGATGCCCCCCAACCCCCATGACACCCCCCCCCCCCCCAGGCCTTCCACGGAGTGGCTTCCCAACCAGCCCAAACTCTGAGTTCTTCCACACTGATGCTGGAATGAGCGACCCCACAGGAAGGAATCAGTAATGACACCCATCTGCTTTATCTGGGTTATTTCGGTGGTCGCCTGTCTTGGGCTTCGTCGTGGATTTTTTCAGGTTACTGGGTTAAAAAACAAGTTAAAGCATCATACAATGGGGGGGGGGGGGGGGGGCACTGGCATCTCGCAGGTTTTCAGAGAAACTAAGTAACAAAGAACTGATGGCTGAGTCACACGGACCCGCAGCCGCTTTCTCCAAAGGCGGTATCCGGTCCTCTTGCTATTTCATCCTGGCTGTTTTCAGAAAGGTACAGTGCCCACCTTGCAGCTCCAATCCTGATGCATGGATGGATGGATGGATGGATGTCCATTCATCTTTCGCTTTCAGAGGCCTTGGTGGTTCAGCCTTGGTTCTGGGCGCTAAGTGAAATTTCCCGGCCCAATTAGAAGACAGTTTGTGATGAGCATGGAATCATAGGAACTTGCTGTGATACTAACCCCTCCCCCCCCACCAGCCCCTTGTCATGTGATACCCCCCCCCCCCCAAATCAACACACTTCTTCTCAGAGGGAGCAACTCAGTAGGTGAGTTTGGGAAGCCTCGCCGTTGAGCCCACGCAGACGGTAAGCATTAAAAAAAGAAACAGGAGAGAACTGGAGGTGTGTGTGGAGTATGTACATTTATACACGTACTTGGTGCTGTGGTCGCATGCTGGTCAGGGAGGGGGCACGAGGGGATTGGGGGGGGGGGCTTCTCATTACGCCCGAGCCTGGGGAGCACCGTCTGAGGCAACAAGACCAACGCCATTTTGAGGTTACGGCAGGAAGGGGTGAGACCAGGTGCGCAGATACAAGGCGCTATATAAACACCATCACCCTGTACCGAGATCCTCGGCCTTTCTGACTCTAGCCCGGGACGTGGATTGTTCTAGAAGCGGAGACATTGCTCCCCATACTCATGCATAAGCGTAATTTAGAAAAGAGCTAAATTAGAAGAGTGTTAATAAGGAAATCATGGGGCAAGTCAATGACGGGGGTGTCATATCCACAGGCACCTCGCGATGGCGCTCTCCAGAGCTGCTGCTTAGTAAGGGTCCAGATCCACATCTGAGTCCCCCCATGTGCAGCATCAGGTGTGAGACACACGCTCCCCAGGCTCAGGCCCCACCCCACGCTGATCTGTTCGTGCTGGTGTCGTGCGGGAGGGCCCGGTTCTAAGGTTCTGGGTGTAAAGGGCGAGCCTGACTGTGGTTTTGGGAAGTACATTAGCATGTAGCGCTATGAGGCTATAAGGAGTAACTGTGGCCTGTGGTTGTGGGGGGGGGGGAGTTTCAGGAAAGCATGGGAGTGGGGGGGACGTGGCCCCCTCCCCACATGCGGTCAGCTACCTGAGAGCAAATTGCAAACATGGCTGTCATTGACCCCCGCCCCAAATCACACCCCCTGGAGTCCCAGCCAATGAGAACAGAGTCCAGGAAAAGCAGCAAGGAAAGATGACCCCTCCCCCTACCCCCAGTTCAGGCCAGTCCAGCCCTCAGCTCCGGTGTTGCAGTCCATCTCACAGCGGCAGGGGGAGGGGTGGCAGGAGTGAATCCTATGGACACCCCCCTCAGAGCAGGTGACACTGCATTTGTGACACCAGCATGAAGAGGGTGGCAGCCAGCAAGAGCAGCATGGAGGTGGGGGCAATGGTGTGGGGCGCATCTGAATTCCCCGATGGGATGCGGACCGTGGGGGGGCGCCGGGGGCTCTCTAGAGGGGGGTCCTTCCTGCGGGACGTCCCCTTGCTGTGGAAGGTGTCAATGTCGTCCTCGTCCTCTGTGGAGGTAAAAACAGTAGGCCAGTCAGAGGGTGATGGAGGCGAGGGGTCACTCCAGTCCCGCTTCTGCTCCACCCATGGGGCTGTGGGCTAGGTGGACTCCCCCCTGTCCATCGGGGGGGCAGGGGGGAGATTATCCTGGATTAGACAGGATTATCGGCACCCCAGTCCCTATGCTTGGTAGCACTTTAGTCCTGAATTCACACTCCATTTGAACACGCAGCAATCAAACGAGCTTAATCACCTGGGGGGCAGGGAAGAGGTGAACACTCCCCAGTCCACTCTAACCAGTGAGAAATGATACACAACCAGCACCTGAGTGTCAGCACTAGTGGTGGGTCATCAGTATTTACAGAGGAAAGTAAGTCCTGCTTTATCAGTAAATAAAGTATTTAAGCGTAGATACGTGTTAAGAACTTATTACTGCTCCCTTTTCATGTGATCAGGCCGTATTTAAGGCCAAGACTTATAGAACGTTCCAGATCATCTCACTCAGGTTTCGTAAGCAGGGACCTCCATGGCATCTCACCACAGATGCAGTGCACAGATGCCTATCTATCTCCTGCCACAGCTCAGCATGGCTCGCTAACGACCGACAGATGACTGTCAAAGAGCCCTTAGTACAGCCTGCACATGTGTGCGCGTGTCAGAGGCGTGTGTGTGTCAGCGGGCAGCTGACTCTGATGCAGGGACCACTTGGACTAGTGCAAAAGGTTGTATTTCAGAGTTGGGGGGGCCAGATGCATGCCTCTGCTGTTTGTCACTGGGGAGGTTATAATTTGATTGAGGGTTCAGGGGGCTGATGGGAAGGAGATGGAAAGAGATTTCTGATTGAGAATGATAGTGCATGCTCCCTGTATGTGTGTGTGTGTGTGTGTGTGTATATATATACACTCACCTAAAGGATTATTAGAAACACCATACTAATACGGTGTTTGACCCCCTTTCGCCTTCAGAACTGCCTTAATTCTACGTGGCATTGATTCAACAAGGTGCTGAAAGCATTATTTAGAAATGCTGGCCCATATTGATAGGATAGCATCTTGCAGTTGATGGAGATTTGTGGGATGCACATCCAGGGCACGAAGCTCCCGTTCCACCACATCCCAAAGATGCTCTATTGGGTTGAGATCTGGTGACTGTGGGGGCCATTGTAGTACGGTGAACTCATTGTCATGTTCCAATTTGAAATGATTCAAGCTTTGTGACATGGTGCATTATCCTGCTGGAAGTAGCCATCAGAGGATGGGTACATGGTGGTCATAAAGGGATGGACATGGTCAGAAACAATGCTCAGGTAGGCCGTGGCATTTAAACGATGCCCAATTGGCACTAAGGGGCCTAAAGTGTGCCAAGAAAACATCCCCCACACCATTACACCACCACCACCAGCCTGCACAGTGGTATCAAGGCATGATGGATCCATGTTCTCATTCTGTTTACGCCAAATTCTGACTCTACCATTTGAATGTCTCAACAGAAATCGAGACTCATCAGACCAGGCAACATTTTTCCAGTCTTCAACTGTCCAATTTTGGTGAGCTCGTGCAAATTGTAGCCTCTTTTTCCTATTTGTAGTGGAGATGAGTGGTACCCGATGGGGTCATCTGCTGTTGTAGCCCATCCGCCTCAAGGTTGTGCGTGTTGTGGCTTCACAAATGCTTTGTTGCATACCTCGGTTGTAATGAGTGGTTATTTCAGCCAAAGTTGCTCTTCTATCAGCTTGAATCAGTCGGACCATTCTCCTCTGACCTCTAGCATCAACAAGGCATTTTCGCCCACAGGACTGCCGCATACTGGATGTTTTTCCCTTTGCACACCATTCTTTGTAAACCCTAGAAATGGTTGTGCGTGAAAATCCCAGTAACTGAGCAGATTGTGAAATACTCAGACCGGCCCGTCTGGCACCAACAACCATGCCACGCTCAAAATTGCTTAAATCACCTTTCTTTCCCATTCTGACATTCAATTTGGAGTTCAGGAGATTGTCTTGACCAGGACCACACCCCTAAATGCATTGAAGCAACTGCCATGTGATTGGTTGATTAGATAATTGCATTAATGAGAGATTGAACAGGTTTTCCTAATAATCCTTTAGGTGAGTATATATATATATATATATATATATATATATATATATACACTCCTATATACCCCCCATCCCAATCCTAGTGCCAGTCTGCCTCCTGCCCTTTTCACTCATATTATTAATCATTATTTCTCCCTCCATCACATTTCCTCCAGTATCAGACGTACGGGTTTACACTACGTTTTTACAGATTAACGACCTACTGAAGGAACAGAAGACCCATAACCGTCACGCCATCTGCTGGACACGGTGTGCAGAGACACATATTCTTCATGGGAGGAGAAACAGAGCAAGAGAAAGGGGAACGAGGAAGTGAAGGCCAAGTGCCAGAGCTGAGGGGCATGGGTATGGGGGCAGATAGCCACTGGCGGAAGGGAGACATTATTACATTTCTATATTGACACACACCGTCAACTACGTAAAGAATAATTGACGACGGGCCGTTGAATTATTAGAAAAATAATGCACACCCGAGGTGGTGATGCGGCCACCATTTTAAAGCTAGCAATGGAGGCTTGAGCCGTTGATAGCAGACTAATGCAGTTAATAATGAAGTTATTAGAAAGAGAGCGAGAGAGACAGAGACACAGAGAAAGAGAAACAGAGAGAGAGAGAGAGAGAGAGCTTGTATGAATTAGGCTACCTCTGTGTGTCCCTCAACAGTGTTCTGAAGCACCGTCTCTAAACTGTAAGTCTGCTTTAAGACAACACGTTTTTGTGTGAGTGTGTAACCGTAGTGTGCGTGTGCAAGGACGTGTGATTGCAGTAATGAGACAGAAAAGCTTGTGCATGTATATTTATTCATTTAATTATTTATTCGTTCGTTGCATTTTTCTATTTATTGCAATAATAAATGAAACACAAAAGTCCTGAGGCATAGGCTATCAATATTATTTGTTGTACCTGCAATAATAACGGGAAAAAAATCATGCAGCAGGCCTACCAGCTGTATTATGTTTAATTTTCGATTCATGCTACAACTTAAAACATGTAGGTCTAGATAAATTATTTATTGAAATTAAACTGCACGTTTCCGTTAATTGTAAAATTAGACATCGAAAACGGCAGAAAATCGTCTGTCATGTTGTTGTTTTTGTTAGTACTGTGTGCTGTATAGGTACTGTATGCTAATTTCCGTTATTACAGTTAACTATGCGAAGTGATATGGAACTGTAATGCGGTCAAGAGAGCTGCCTGGAACTACGTTCGCCGTGCGTTTCCCTGAAAATAATTGCACACCTCAGAACGTTCGTCAGCCAATCAGATTCAAGCATTCAACGGTCCCGTAGTATAACTTGTTATATACCAGGGTACCAGGTGGTCGAAACCAAGCTAGGCAAGGCTGACGCCGGGGGGGTAGGGGGATGCTATCTGGCATTCTGCCCCTGAGTTGGGTGGGGGAGGACACAGGTAAGGGGGTGCAGAAGACTTGGCAGGGGGTTGGCTGGGTGGGGGCCGACACGTGCGCGAAACAAGGCCCTGGAGCGGATCAGCCCATATGCTGTGGTCACCGTCCACTGAACCATCAGCGTCACCCGATAAGGTGTGACGTGTGACATTGCCAGGCGGGGCTGCCACCCGCTCACACAGAAGGCACAGAAAAATGCTCCCTCATCGTGGTAAAGCTACTTTCCTCACTCCCAAGATGTCAAACTGCCCCCCACTGCACTCCTCTGACCTGATAACCCACCTGTAGGGTGCGCCCTGTTCACAGCCACATGGTGCAGGATGAAGGCAGGAGGTTTGGACAGTCTGAAGTGGCGATACAAACACCACATGGCGTTATGCCCATGTGAAGCTGTCCTCAGCCCTGATTGCTATTGGGGGGGGGGGGGGGGGCAAGGTTTAGAGTGAAACGGCTCGGTTTTAGAGGACGACAGCAGAAGTGTGTGTGTGTGTGTGGGGGGGGCTGAACGATACACCAGAAATCAATACCCATTACATTTTAAACAACACCCCCCTCCCCCCCAATATAAGAAACTAGCTGGTCGACAAGCGCCTCGTTAAGCGCGCTGAGGCTTTGAGGAGGAGACTGACAAAGAGGAGTGCGGGGTGGGGGGGGGTGACTGGTAAGGGGAAGTCCATGGTCTCCAATTAAAAAGGTCAGAGGATACTAACTGCTGGGGGCACCACTGCTCAACTGACACGGGAGGGAGTACATACGCACACAGACACACACATATACACACACACACACAGAAACACACACACACACACACACAGAGAGACACACACACATACACAAGACAGACAAACAGATTTTCACACCCAGGGAGAGGCCTCGATTAAAGGCCATGGCTTTGTTTATACACAGCCTGTGCTGAGCTGGCCCTCATGGGGACGGTGCTGTAATCACACTCACTCTGCTCTGTGTGTCTGTGCTCATTTAAAATGTGCCCTCAGTGGGATTCTGGGTGTTAATAAGCTAATCAGACCCCGCGATGGAGATGGCAGTGGAAACTACAGTGTCCAGAGGCTCAGCCACAGCTCCACATCCATGTTTGATGGCTGACACACATGGGGGCTTGCTCCTGTTCAGCAACGTGTCTTTGGACAGTTTTAAGCTCATTGTCTGCCTGACATGTGTGATTTCCGGCAGGACAGGAATTAAAATGACACAGTGCTGTGCTCATGAGCACATGTGGCAAGATACACACTTACAGTGTAATAAAATGAACGGGCCCTTTTTCACAGATAAGATGCTTGCTTTCCGCTCTATGCAGTGAGAATAGTGTTAAAACCAGTCCCTCAGCCCAATGATTAATGATACCCCCACCACAGCTTTAAACCTGAAATAGCCACAACCCCCCCCCCCCCCCCAGAAGCTGTTACATAGGCGATCCTGCACCTGAAAGCTCTCCAACTGCGACCAGAGCATTTCGGCAGCTCTATGCCTCCCGCGGGGACGGCCAGGAAGGGAGGCGATTAACTGCTCTGGTGATAATCGCTTCACTATTGGGGTCTTCAACCCGGAGCGAGGACAGCTAAGTTGGCTGGGAAGGTAAATAGACACCCAGGAAGGAAGGAGGTAAAAAGTGTCTGTCTGTCTGTTTGGGCATGTATATATTACATTGTGGGGACCTGCTATTTTGACCTTGTGGCGACATTATTTTTGGTATTTTGGAACCACAAAAGGAAACACAGTTTTATATAAAAAAAAACTAAAACAGCCAAAAGTATTTTGTTTGGTTACTTATGGTTAAGGTTAGGGCTGGATAGGGGTTAAGGTTGTCATAGGATTAGGGTGATGCTTATAGAAATAAATGGAGGGTAGATACTTAATCTCTGTGTGTGTGTGCGTGTGTGCGCGTGTGTGCGTGTGTGTGCGTGTGCGTGCAGACACACCAGCTAGTGCAGAATGTGCTTCATGCCTTAGGGCATGTGTCAGAGGTCCGTCTCTGCCTGAGGACACACTTTGCGATCTCTCTCTTTCTCTCTATATCAGACAGACCCAGAGACTTGCAGCTTAGTGCTTGTTTAGCACGTGCTATGGGCACAAAAGGCAGCTTCCCAGTAATTAAACCCCTCGTGCTTAATTTCCATTCCACTCACCACCCCCACTCCCCGCGCTTCCACTGACACGCTATCTCCCTGAAAGATTAACTGTCCTGTGTGCAGTGGTTGGACCCGATCGCTGCCATAAGAACAGCTCGTCCTGTCAGACCCGGACTTTCACCTAATTGCACCTCTAATTGGATTCAGGGGCAGGGGGGCTGGAACTCACAGAGCATACTCCTTGACTGTTAAATGCCCCCATCTTCAACAGGGGGCGGGGACAGTGGCCTTTTCAAAGCATTAATACAGACTTGCATGGGCTAGACATTAGCCTGAGACACTGGCCACATTGCACTGAGAGGCGGTATAAAGAACCGCTTCCAGGTCAAAGGTCAAAGGTCCCTTGCTGCACCAAGGATACCCTCCAGGCAGGTTTCCTGCCCATTACACTCAAGCCACATGGGTCAGTGGGGTAATGACTTTGCACCCCCCCCAACAAAACATCGATCATTCCTCCAAGGCATGGTCACAGTCTCTGCAGGATGCTAACCAGGAGCTGAGAGCTCCCATGTTTGAATGATAGCTGTAGTTACCTACAGCTCTCAAGCGGTAAATGTTACAGGGAATGGCACGGCAAAGACTCACAGGGAGAAAATGAGTATAGAATAAACTGTGCTGTAGATTATTGGTGGTGTGGACAGGCTGATCCTCGTGTGTTTAATGGCCAGGACCTTAACTCACGTGTACATACAGCTTGAATGGGGAACTCAGCACGTTGCCACAGTGACCGTATCTTCAGCTCCCTGAGCTGAGGGTGTGATCGAGACGGATGGTGAGCTTGGCAGACAGCTAAGGTTTGTGGGAGGGCACTCACCTGCAGCGGCATTGAATCCAGAGCCCTGGCAGCCGTCTTCGTCATCACACTCGCCGCTGGCGTCCGGAACCCCGCTGCCTGCCTCTAGCCACACCCCGCTGCTCCGCACCAATGTTGCCTCACCAACCATCTCCTGCAGAGAGAAGGTCATGGGGGGTCAGGACTCAACAGGCACAAACTCCTTCCCACACACGGGAAACAGCGAGGCTAAACTTTCCAAACTGAAAGAGCAGAGACAAAAATGACCCCACTTGAGGTCACCACCTCGCTTACATCTCCATGCCAATATTCAGCCGTGTTGAGCTGTCGGTTTCCATGGTAACCTGTCCACAAACACACCTGAAGGCTGCAATTCCTCTCCGTCCAGCTTCTGTCTGGTTTTGATTTTGGATGAATGAGAGTGCCACCTCTGGACAGAGGGGGACAGTGCATGCTGCACCTCAACACAATCAAATTGAGCGCCGGGTTTCCACTCTGCCATTAGTGTGTATAGCCAATCAGGGCAAACACCATCAGCAAGCACTCAATCCGCTTAAGAGACCAAGTCATCCTTATATTCATCCTCAAAATAAAAATGACTCTTTCATAAGATTCTGGAGCCCCCCCCCCATCCCTCCTGTCCAAGGAGTAGGACTTTGCTAATCAGATCGAGAATGAGAGCAGATGCTGAGCGACTCATCGGGCCCGACGTTTGGGGGGAGAATTAATTATCACGAACGAGTCAGCACTCCTCAAAGCGAATGAGCCGGCGTGAGATTGCGGGGAATTTGCTGTGAAATTAATGGGCCTGATTAGCAGCCTGACGCCTCAATGGGCTCCCCAAGTGTTTTTACATTTCCAAAGGTTGGGGCATCTGCTTTAATGGATGTGTGGGAGGGTGAGCGGGGGGGGAGGGGGTCACGCACTAATTTTATTCAGAATCCCGCTCAACAGAGATATCTGTTTCAGCAGGTGGTTTCTCGCAGCCCAGCACTTTTTCATACACCTTGATTTTTCATCTGAATGTTCCAGGTTAAATACAGTCCTGTACAGAGGGGCTCTGACTGGGACGAATGTTCATAAGCGCTGCGCCACCTGCTGTATTGGAGTGGAATGCCGTGCTCTGTGCTCCGCTCTGTTGGTGAAGCAGTATAATGTCGAGCCTGCTGGAATCACATCCATCCTCATCCTCCGATGTCTTCCTGGGGAGGAAGACCACGTGCAGAGCCTGTAGCTCAGGGGTGGGCAGTCTTATCCAGAAATTTCCATTGTGTATGCAAGTTTTCACTGCAATTCCCTAATCAGATTACTAATTAGAGGACTGATTGGCTGAGCAGTCCTCACACCTGGGTTTGAACACCTGACCTAACGGTTACCCCAAAGACCAGCAAACACACTGGCCCTTTGCATGTAAGACCGGCCACCCCTGCTGTAGCTGCTCCTCATGCTCTCTCCATGAACAGCCCCCATTTCATGGATCTTTAAATGCTCCCCCACCCTCTCCTTCACACTGAAGTACATACTTGTCAAGGCGCTCCCTCACTAATCCACAGCATAAGGCCAGCAACACATTCTGGGTAGTTACAGCTAATTCTGATCTATGCTAACAGCACTAGCATCCTGGTGTTGCTGAAAACATACAAGATGGACAGATAAGCATCCTCACTGAGGGATTCAAAATGCCCGGCTAGCTAATATTATGGATTAATCTCTATTAGGTTCAACACTGGGCTCCAATATTTTATTTTATGGACCCAAACTAACCAAATGACTCCACGGCGGCTTGTCTTGTTTAGAAAATGCTTGATTCACATGCTCCTCTGTGTTAAAGACTACGGGCCATGGAGAATCCGCATCAACACCATGTAGCCCGAATAACTGACAACGACCGAACATCTACATGGGCCTTGGGCGGTGATGTCATAAGAGGAAGTAATGTCACAGTGCTGGGCAAGCCTTATATGTAGTCTGAGCCGAACAGACATTTTCCTTAGGGACCTTTCCATCCAGCCTGGTCCATCCAGGACGGGGGGAGAACTGACAAGCACACATGGAAATTAACAGGCTGGCCGGACACCTACATTCCAGCACATGATTTCTGAGCCTCCTGAAGGGGACGCTGCATTTCTCCTGACCAGGATGGGGGTGGGATGCATTGGTCCACAGGCCGCTGGAGGATCCTGATCTGTTCGCCTTTTAAATGCCCATATAATTGGTGTCCCCCCCAGGAAAGCAGTTGGCCCACTCCAGCCCGGCTGCTGTGTGTGTTGTGAGATAAGCACGCACTGGCCTTCGCTTACGTAATTAAATCCACAGCAGTGAAATTGCTAATTTAATAAAGGTATTTGCAGCCTAATCAGAGAACAAAGAACAGCTTCAGCTGAAGTCCTATTACTGCTGACAGGGTATTAACTGACACGGTGAGGGGAAAAAAGCATTTAATCACACAGAGCCCCCACAGAGCCCCGCGGCCATTTAATTAGCGATGGAGTAATTAATTAATTATGCACCATCCCGGTTAAAGACCACGCCGGCCCGATCAAAGCTTCCTGGCTAATTGTTCTCCCTGATTGTGTGGCGCAATTAAATGCTCCCTATTTAAAATCGGTATTAGAAGCAGTCAATCAATGGCTGCAAGCAGCGGTGGGGTGGCGCGCGGGGGGGGGTCAGGAGATACGTAACAGAATGTGACTGGCCAGGATGAGAGGAAGAGGAGAAGAGAGGCAGTCTCATCATCCTCCTGCCACAGACCACAACCCCCTCCCCCTAAGCCTTGGGAAGCCCCCTCACCCCAAAACATTTCTTAGAGTACTGGTGACTTTTTGTTGAGGTGGAGTCAGGTGGGCGGAGCTGGTGGTCAAGGAGCCAATGGAAGGGCTTGATTAGTTTGACCACAGGGTTGGGATCGTCATCCAGGGAGCTGCGTAAGAACCGAGTGAAGCAATGCTTCAGCAAACTGACACGGGGCAGATGGCTGCCCCCCCTCCCCAGACAGGGAGTTAGTCATTACTGTAATGCAGCTGGACTACACAGCTCACTCCACACCCCAGGATCTATAAAGCTGATATTATCTTTGCCCCTTCAGAGAAACATCATCTCATAATTATTCGGACACCCCCACATTTAATATAAAATATTACTTTAATGCCAGTGTGTCCCCACCACATTCAAAATGCTTCTGACGCTCCTGCCTGCAGGATTTCAGGGTGGTCACAGGTCTCCAAATGACCCCCCCCCCCCCCCAGTGACGTCAGTGAATCTCATCTTTCTGCTTAGAGTGAGAAAGTGTCCACCGTGTAAGACATTTGAAACCATATTTCATAAGAACATGAGCCTTTCGAAGCACATTTAGGCTTCAGTGCTTCCCTTGGTTTTACAAATGCAGAGGGGGTGGGGTTTTTATCGCACCCTAATATATGATTGGTGGACCTTGGTAAATCACAGTGTTCAGGAGAAGCTGAGTGACAAGTGCAGCAGCCACTCCTCAGCTGTCCTCAGTTTGAACCATCCGGCTGAATGGGTAACGGCTGTCAGAATCTTGGACAGAGGTCCAGTCAGGCCAGCATATAGGTCAAAGAGAACCATACTCGGATACTAGTGCTAGACACTAGAAGCTAATGGCCGTGTGTCAGCCCAGAGAATATGACCGTGAAACATGGAGATGCACTTCAAACAGCTGTGGGCTAGATAAAAGTGCTATTTCTGAGCGTTGACACTAAACACTCACGTCAGACGGGATGAAAGCCCTCCACACCACCATGCCTGAATCAGTCGATCAAACGCATGATTCTGCTTCCCCTGCTGTGGGCGCGTCTGTCGCTCCGCGTAAGAGGGTCTGCTCGGAGAACAGTGTATACCATGCTGTAATTATGCTCTGCAGACACGAGCACTCAGGAGGGTGGGCCCGGCCTGGCAGCTAATCGATCAGTGCTATAGTGTGACGTTGTTTCTCCCAAAGCCTCCCGCTTAGCCTCGCATTCATTCACTTCACGGTGATTCCTCCTCATCTGAAGCAACTCTCCGTCACGGAGCTGCTGTGTTGATCCCCTCAAATCCAGCTTGTTTACCAGCTTGGGGCCAACCTGCAATATAGCAGACATTAATGGCCTGAATTTCAGGACGTGGTGATTAGCTTAGAAGACAGAACCCTCCAGAAATGCTGTGAGTTTGTGTCAAGGCTTGAAAATTGTGTCGGTACGTGCTGACATGTGGAGGTCGCAGCTTGTAACCAGGCACTTGTGTCACCTTCATCAGAGCCATACTTAGTAATTTTGTTGGGGGGGGTGATGACATTTTCTTGACTGACTCTTAGGCCCTGTTCACACCTGGTATTAACATGCATCCCTGGTGATCCAATCACAAGTGGACAGTGTTAATTACAGGTGTGAACGCACCCAAAACGCATCAACTTCCAATCACTGAAATTGCATTTGGAGGTGGTCTGGGACACATATGGCCACATTCTTATAACAGTATGAACACGAATGTGTCCCGAGTCACACTGAAGAACCAGCTACTTAGCTGACATCCTTGTGTGGGTGTAAGTACCTAGGTACACATTAAACACGTGAATGGTATTTGACATATGATTTATGTTAGAACATCTGTCAGTGCAGAATTAGTCACATCATTTCCCCTACCACACCAAAAAATAAGTTTGAATCTGCTGGGAAGCTGGTCGCGACCTTTCCATTCCATTCGCATGGAAAGTTGTCAAACTGAGCATCATTAATGTTCTCCGCAAAAATAAATTGTGTAAGAAGTGATTCATTAAAGAAAGTGTAATGGAACACATATTTGTTTAGTATGCATATGTGCCGAACAAATGCAGCAAATCCGGAACCCTTGTGTGTTTCCCTCCAGCAACAGTCGGAAAGGGGCAGATGAAGCCATGCCACTACGCATGAGCGTGTACTTCCTGATGTGAAGCTGGAAGTTAATGTTAATTCAAGTGCAGGACAGGTATTTTTAAAAGCTGCACCATAATTGTCGTGCCCTGCTTGTCCGATCCTCCTATGTGCCACGGCCCCTCGTTACCTCATGTGGAATCCCCGTGTTACCAGCTGTTTCTCATTGTTGTTAATTAGTCCTGTGTATTTAAGTCCGCATTCGAGTATGTTTCCCCAGTCCAGTCATTAACGTTGTGTGACATGTTTCCGAGTGTTTTCGACCCGAATAAATCCCACGTTACCCAACCCCAAGGCTTATGTGCTGCTTCTCCGGTTGTTATTATCATGACAATAATGGATATTTATTTTGTTATGCTTTTTATTTTTTGAGGCAATATTTCTGTTGCACGGTTCTAATATGAAGCTGAATACAGTACAGATCAGGTACAGTTAATTTTCTAATTATGCACCTTAATGGATATTTATTTTTATTTACTTGAGAGAATATTTATTTTCATTTACTTTTAAGTACATTTTAGTTTTTTATTAGTAGGTTGCAGCAGTATTGACAGGGACTTTTTACTTAAGAAAAACATTCATACACTACGTTCAATAAACCACTGTTTAATAAAGTAAAAAAAGAAAAATTGTTTTGCTTGTTTTACCCCTGCTGTACATAAAACAAACCTGTCAGCATGGTATAAAAACACCTGAGACAATATGACTGTGCTAACGGCTAACAGTTAGTGGCTAACAGCATGATCCAAGGCAGATCTAAGGAGCAGTAGCTGTGTGACCGCTAACAGGCAGCGACTAACAGCACGATACATGGCAGTGCTAAGGCACAGTAGCTGTGTGAGCGCTAGCAGCTAGTGGCTAACACCATGATCCAAGGCAGTGCTAAGGCGTAGTAGTTGTGTGCTTGCTAACAGCTAGTGGCTAACAGCATGATCCACCAAAAACAGCTGGATTGGGGGGGAGGGTGGTCTCACATTCAACACACATGTTAAAATCCGCTGGGTGGCCAGATAGCAAAAAATACGATCCCAGAGAGATGCCTGCGTTTGTGTTATTTTTTCAGCCTTGGAGCATATTTATGTTTTCCTTGGGGAGGGGGGGGGTGTCCCAGTATTCCAGGCCAGCAGTATTCTGGCATCAAACTTCATTGTGGTATTTAACCCACCCACCACAAGAGGGTCGATAGCAATGCCTTATCCCACTATAGCAGTTAAAAGGGCATTAAGGAGTTTTACTGACATCACCCAATCATTTGGGTGCAGCCTGAAAAGAAGCTTCTAACCCAAACTCTCTATTCATGCCTGAGTCTCAAAGACAAAATAAAAACAAATGGAACAGAGGCAGGCATATTGAGTGTTACCACGGTGATGGGACCTGCCCTGCTTGCCACAGCTGCACAGAAAGCGTGTGTGTGTGTGTGGGGGGGGTGGTCTGTGTGGGTCTGTGTGTGTGTGTGTGTGGGTGTGTACTCATGCCTCAGGAACTAGCCCACCTTCCCACATCCCCTCCCCCAGACACAGTCCCTGCTCCAGCCTGCGTCTACAGGCAAGGTCGCTCCCACAATGCCGTGTGAAGGGGGGAGGGCTTCGGGTCGTCACTCAAAGTCAGATGGGCAAGTGGCAGGGGGGGCAGGTGGAAGAGGTGGGTACAGGGGCTGATGGGTATTTAGCCCACGGCCAGATACGCTGCTGCTTTCGGAACACTGACGGGGAATCTGGGTGCTATCTGAGCTCAGCTTGCCTGACAGCTTCCGGAGTGCTCTGTGTCAGTGCCGCCTGCACTGCGGAACATCCCGGGTGTTTACTGTCTTCCAGTAACATTGCGAGCTCATGGCAGGTGGCCTTGCTGGTCCCCTGTCCTCAGAAAAGCTGACACGTTGTCTATATCACTGCCTCTCTATTCACATTTACTGGGATTCACAGGACAAGATGGCTGCCCATTTCACCACGGCCCCGACAGGCATGAGTGCATGTTACAGGACAAATTCCTTAGTTGCGATATATAATATCGTTTGCTTGGTGTAAGCCGGGGCAGCATCACTCCTCTGAGAGGATAAAAGTATGAGGAATAGGAGCTGTTAGCCGGGGCTGGACAGGGAATGCGAAGGCACCGACGGGCCGGTTTGGGTCGGGCCGGGTAGGACCTACCTGATTAAAGAGCTCAAGCTTCTCCTTCAGCTCCAGCAGAACCGGGTCTGCGCTGCGCACCTTGATCTCTGGGTTCAGCTTCTGGGCCTGCAGGCCGCTGCCCACCACTCGTCCAGAATAGCTGGGGGGCAGAGAGTCAGTGGAATGAACACAGGATGATCACGGCATTGGCACACATGCCCGGGGGTATGGCCTTGCTTTTCACTTTAATATGATAGATTGACCATAAACTAGAACAAAACAAAAGAAGAGTGAGTCTATCAGACCCCAGCGTCGAGCTGCATCTTCTGGGGCGGTCCAAAAACTGTCTGGATGACCATAACAGACGCCCGAACAAAGAGGCGCGCATCATAAGCAGCACACACTGTTTTTAACTCCTCAGACTGTACACCAGAATTGTGCTGCCCCCAGCACCTTGGATAGATCACAGGCCCCCCTTACATGAGCGATTCAGTATCGGGTCGGGAGAACCATGACCGACACACATATGGGCTTCTCCCATATGATTCATTCCCATCAGCGGACGGGAGTGGAGGAGGGATAAGGGGGTGTTCCTGCTCTTTTTTCTGATCCCTGACCTCCCACCTTCTCAGATGATCTGGCCATTAGCGATGATTAGCGGCCATCTTGGTCACAGCTGAAGGGACACACCCTTTCTAACCGCAAAGTGAAGGTGGAGGACTATAATCAGGGCTTCACCTGCTCAGCTCAGCTGTAATTCTAGGATTTGGGTGGGGGCCATAAGAGGGGCCCATAATTCATATAGAGGGGCCAACTTTATTTTATGTTTTGAATTGGTGAGTTACTGGGGAGGGGGCACCCTTGGAGCTAATCCACTTTGCGAGTACCCCTGTGCCCCCTCCCCAGTACATGCACCTAGCTCACCGGCCTCAGTCCCCCAGGACACAGTCAGCAGCTTGTTCCTGCATGACGTGCCCCCCAAACCCCACATGATCATGTCTGAGTGTCCTCCTGCTCTCCAGTGTTCCTGACCTGGGCTTGGACCTCATCACCATCAGCAACAGCAGGGGCTGTGACTTATCACATACACACCCAGCCCAGTCCAGCCCCAGGGCTACATTGCAGGCATACAAGCTTCAGAAGCTGGATACAACATGCAGGGAATTCTGTGGTACGCTTTGAGTAAACACCAAAGAAAAAGAAACAGGGATAGGACATGAAAACACATGTTCTTCCAAATCTGGGAGTATTTACTTAGAAATCCATGTTTCTGGTGCCCAAATGGCTCCGCTGGAGATTGCAGAAGCCTTGTGGACAGTCAGGGGGATCCACATGGCGGGAATGTCACGGTCTCTCGTTTGGGTCAGAATTGAGGCAGAACCAGAGCCGCAGAGGCAGCATGGGGTGGTCCGGAAGAATGGTGGGTCAAAGCTTGGTTTAAGGTTTCCATGAAGACCGAATATCATCCCTCCATCATTTTCATCATCGAAGTCACATGCAAACGTTTCCTGCCCGTTCAACTAAACACCACCGTGAAAAAATCTGTGCTGACAGAACAAAACGTGGTGCCACTGATGGGTTCTCCATCCCAAAAATGAAGGGATGAAATGGAGGAGATCCCAAATGATGGGAGTGCTGGGGACGTGTTAAACAATTCATGCCAGGCTGATCCTCCTGAAGCATCCCCACCTCCGTCTGTAGATGCATCCTGCATTCCCGCTCTGACACCCAAAGGGGCCAAAAGTCGGGTCACAGGGCTCCGTGGCAGAGCAGCGGAGGTGGGGAAGATGGCGAGGAACGGGAAGACAATTAGCCTGTCACCCCCCAAGGCCTTCCCACACAGAGGGCTTGTACACACGCATCACTGACCGACGAGGCACCACAGGGCCTCTATTAATCCTGCCATCGTGCATCAAGCACCACGTGCCTGCACCGGTCGGCCGCTGCATTGAGACATATATTTCAACCCCTGTATTAGCTTAGTCATTTCATCTTGTTTGTTTGACTCATCTGCCGGCCCCTGGAGGATGGGCTCCCCCTTTGGGTCTGGTTCCTCCCAAGGTTTCTTCCTCTTAGGGAGTTTTTCCTTGCCACCGTTGCCTTTGGCTTACTCAATGGGGGGTCCTTACGAGGCAGAAATGTAAAGCGCATTGAGACAATGTAATGTTGTGATAATGCGCTATATAAATAAAATTGAATTGAATTGTTTCTAAAGATTGGTGTAGGCAGTAGTTTGCTTATGTCTGACAGTCCAGATCCAACTAGTCGATTGTTTTGGTCTGGTTTTACGGCAATGCTTTGGCTATGCCTTGTCAGAACGTCTCCTTGACACCTTAGGGAAGCTGTTACCCAATCAGTGAATGCTATGGCACTGCAGTGAAGGTGTTAGCCAATCAGTGAATGCTATGGCACTGCAGTGAAGGTGTTAGCCAATCAGTGAATGCTATGGCACTGCAGTGAAACTGTTAGCCAATCAGTGAATGCTATGGCATTGCAGTGAAGATATTACTCAATTAGTGGAGGCTTTGGCCTTAACCGGGTTGCCCTGGTGGCCCTGGTACACTGCATTTGTAACTAGGCCAAGTGGCCTGCATCTATTTTTAACCAGAATCCATTAACCAGTTAGACTAACCTCAGCCAATGAGCTTCTAAAAGGGAAGCACACAATCTTCAAGTTACGGGAAACGTCGCTGTATCCATTTAGACCATTTCTAGAGCATATTACCAGTGGAAGCCAGGAATTCTGCCTTTCCATGGGTAAGGCCGCGGAACCCTGTGATCCCTCTAGGTTAGCATTAGCATAGCCGCGCTGGTACTGCTTGGTGACTCAGCCGCCCGACCAAAGTGGATTCCTGCCGTCGAGCGATGGGCCGCGGGATCCTCTGCACGAGCTTACAGGCTGAGGCCAAACATACGGAAACAGTAAGCTCCGGAAGGTTCCCCTGTGGGAAAGCAGAGGCCTCGCTTCTCCCAGAATAATTAGTGGCTATGCTGCTGCTGAAGTCAGGATTCCTGCACCGGGAAGGAACGCCGTTGCTGCATGTCATGAAAGAAGGCAGCAGACGGGCATGCGTATGAGAAGGCCGTATCCGCGGCGACAGTGACACCTTTCTGGGACACCCTCACACATAGAGGAAGTGGGTAATTTTTCTAGCAAATCAGTAACTTGGCTGCCCACCTCACCGCCTCCTTGAACCCCTGGCCAGTCCGCCCCACGGAATCAAATGTCCACCAGGTGGCAGACCTTGGGGTTGTGGGTTCGAAAGGTGTGCAGGGTTGTGTCTGCAGGAACTGCTCATACACCAGGGCAGTGTTTGATGGCTCAGTGCCGACCAGTGTCCAACGGACTGGGCCAGAGCGGCTCCAGAAACCCGGCGACTTGAGGTAATGGGACTGGCCCAAACCGCCGCAAGCCTTTGCGTCTCCCCTCAGAAATGTGAAAATCGTTCCGGCACTCTTTAGGAAAAAAAAAAGCATTAAAGACAGCGCCAGGCTGGCTGGCACGCGGCGTGAACATGTGCTATGGACGTGCTCCGAGCCGGACTGGGCCACCCCACCCTCTGCTGACCACCCCCACCTCCACCAAACACCACTCTGCAAATGGGCATTTTTCCAGACAACAAAGCAGCCACGGAGTCTCCCCCCTCCTCGTGACAGAGCCCTCCTACCCCAGGCCTAACCCCCACCACCACAAGATCAACTGATCTGGGATCAGTTTGCGAGGCGCTGGGTCTGAGCACACCTGAACTCACTTTATTCCCCCCAATGGAGGCTAATCAGGTGAAGTCGGCTTAGGAATGTAGACGAACCCGAAATGGAGAGGTCAGAGGCCAGCTCTGACTTGGGAGGGGGGCAGTGTGGACTTCTGGAGTTGCCTGGCTCATCTCTGTCCACATGGGGGTGAGGGGGGGGATTGGACATTGTCATGGGGGGAGGATTTTATGAATGAACCACAGATTATAAACGTACAGACTGCCCTCATTAAGCCCCGATCAAAGGGGGGCGTGGCCAGCTGCGGGCTGATTCCTGTAATTAAGGCGCACTCGTTTCCTCCTCCTGTTCCCCTTACCCCTGTGCACCCCCCCCCCCCCCCAGCTAAGCCAGGGCCACAAGACACGCATTATCTGACCAACGCTCTGCTGGCTTCTGGAAAAGTTTCCCACAGGATCTGGAGAGACTGCAATGGTGTAAGTAATTGGCGCTATGTGAGCTCTCCTGTGGAGGAGACGACCTGTGACAGCAGGGAAACGCTAGGCTGAATGTTCTGGACATTGTGGAAGTGGACCGTGTCGTCATGGAGGCCAGAAGGACCCCCTGCCCTGATACCCAACACAGAGCACAGGCAGCTTAAACCTCTCCTCCCCATATGCGGCGGCCCCTGTCTCTGAGTGGAGGCCTGGCCAGGGCGAAACATGGACTTTATTAGAGTCAGCTACTCCCCCCCCCCCACCCCACCCCACCCTGTGGGAAACCAGAGCGATAGGAAGCCAATTACTGAGGAATGCCTAGCAGAGGTGCTGTGTAAAGAGGCAGACGATCTACTGCTCAGATTGGGCCCCTGTGCTGACTACCCCTACCCCCTACCCCCCCCCCCCACCCCCCATACACACACACAACATGCTACATTAGCTACCTAGTCACTTCTGAATAAATAGCTGCTTAAGGCTAAGTGGCTCAACAAAGTTTTTGGCTCCTAGCAGGTTTCCTATGCGACAAGGTCCCGCGTGCATCTGCTACGGTCACCCCAAGTCCTGTACTGCCCCCTGGTGGCCACATGCGTGAATGCGCTCACCTTCAGAGCTGCAAGCTACAGCGGCTCCCTCCACTTTCAGAGGCACTGCTCTTACTCTGGTTACCGATTTTTTTTTTTTCAAATTAACCTGTACTTCTTACTATCTGTTATTCTGTTGACCTCCAGGTTACATGTGGATCAGAAGGGGGCGCTGCCATCAGTCATAATAATTGACAGGGTCACCTCGAGGGAGGGGGGGCAGTTTCTGGAATGAGGCTCTTTTTTAAAAAAGGAAAATGAACAGCAGGTCCTCCACAGGGTCAGATCAAAACAAAGACAGCGGGAGGTCTTCTAGGGGGGTGGGGTTCAAACAACCAGAACAAGGTGGGCCCCCCCGAGAAGGTTACCTGGACCTTCTGGCTCATAGCATAAATGAGACACAATCTCCGTCATATTTTATTTATAAGTGTGGTTTTATGGTTCAGCTTTGCTCATATTTCACAACAGCATGTCCTCCCTCGATGAAGCAGTAGGTACTTCCCGGGGGGGTTTGGAGGCCAGAGACCCAAAAGACACATTACATACTCTGGTCCTGAGTGACACTGTTCTGATAAATTCCCTCGGAGCTGAGGGGCTGGGGGACCTCTAGCCAGTAAGCTAGAGAAGGACCAGGGGGGAGTGGAGGTGGAGGTTAAAATTGTCTGTTTCCCCAAAAGCCAAAGAGCTTTCTGGATGCGTCTGGGGTCACGGGGTCAGACCTAGTCATTCTGGAACCCTTCAATCAGGAATGAGAAATGAGTGCAGAGGGTTAATCCAGGTCACTTGCACCTGGCCTTTGCGGAGAGTTACATTTAGCTGATAACCAGCTTAACCTCCCTGGGACTGACTAGCTGACCGGGTTACCTATCACACTGTTTGCTGGAGCAGTTTAGGTGACAGCATCGGAGTCCCTTCTGAGATAGAGGTCCTGTCTGAGCACACAACGCTTTAAGGATCAGCTTCAAACCCAGCCAGGGGGGGAGTGCACGGTCTTTGGGAGTGAGCTAATTAAACAAGGACTCTCCACCGGGCCAAAGCACTGTAAATTAACCCAGCAGTGATGCAACAGAGAGCCCTGGCATGCCTTTCCCTTTCTGGGAGAGAGGGGACGCAATTGTACTACTAGGTCTGGTTGATTTGTGGGGCCCAGTCAGACTGAAAAACGTAGATTCCTGTCGAATGTGGACCACGCCCTGGCTGGTGGACGTGGCATTTTGTTCCTTCAAAAACACAACGTCCTGTAAACATGGAACAACTCCCTAGTCTGCTAGGCCCAGGGAACAACTCAGTCAAACACCATCACGTGAGTTTATGACATCCTGTGCCTGTAACTCTGCCGCGTGTTTAGTTTGCGGGATTCGTCAGCGTGTTGGGGTTGAGAAGGGGACTTGGGAACAGGGGATGGTGGTTTGGGATCACGGGAAGATCCCGTGCCGGGTCAGAATCGCTTCAGTAAACAGCAACCATAAAGCAGCCAGCCATGTGAAGACTGAATATGCAAGAGTAAAAATGTGCAGCCTGAGTCACCAGCAGGGGGCAGTTTATCCCCAAATGTCATTTTTCCTGAGGACATTTCATTCAGCTGTGACAGGGCAGGGGCCCTAGGAGGGTGCTGGGCGGGGGAAGGCATCAAGCTGATTGTTTTCCCTAAAGATCATTAAATTGAAGCCATTATAAAAATGAGCTGGGGTGTAGGGTCAGGGTTCCAGATCAATGCCGAGGTCCAAGAGGAAAGGTGCCAGCATAAACACACCTAAAGAGAGAGAGAGAGAGAGAGACAGACAAACAGACAGACACGCAGACAGACACATTTACAGACAGTCACCCAGACAGGCAGACACACTGACAGACAGACACACATAGACAGACACATAGACAGACAGACACATACATTACATACATAAGACAGACAGACAGACACAAACACACATACATATAGACAGACACACTCACAGTCAGACAGGCAGGCACACACACAGACACAGTCACAGATAGACACACAGACAGACACATACACACAGACACACACACACAGGCAGACACACATGCACACACACACACCCACAGGCACACACAGGAACACACTGCACTCTATCTTGTGGTGAAACTCCATAGGACCAAACTGCAAAAAACATGTGAAAGTCAGCTTGATAATAGTTTTTCTGCTTTAGGTCTTCAACTGAAAAAATAAACTGAGGCATTTTCACCCTGTAAGTCTATCATCTGCATTTCACTAGGTCATGGGATGTGACTGTAATGAAGGATCTAAGTGATCGGAGATGCACAAGGCATGATGGGTGGGTATTCTACAAGTTTCTAATGTGTCAGGAACCCTGAGTGAAGCATGAAAAGGGCCAGAGCTCCACGCACAGAACAAACTCCCACCCAGGGCTTAGCGCTGCTTGATTAAACCTCCCGAGGATCCAGCTGACAGCTACTCCTGACCGGAAGGTTGTCGACTCGAATCCCAGAATATTACACTCTCATGCACATTTGGTTTCTCTCCAGCTGTTCCCCTGGATTAAGGTCTGGCTCATCAATTTAGGAACATCACCCCCCTTCATTTAAGTCAAGAAAATAACCTGCAAATCCGACTTCTGAACAGCCCTCTGGCCATGTGGGTCGGAGTGGCCCGCAGCCCGGATGTCTGCTACAGGTCTCCCCCCAAGAACTGGGACCGCTCCAGATCTCCCAGGGGAACGACTTTTCCCTGGTTACCAGGCGACACCAAAAAGAGTGACGTGGTAAGTAAATCTGTGTGTCTGATCTGCATGACAATGGGCCAGGACCCTCAGAAGCAGGCCGCCTCTGCTTAAGGTCCAGCAGCACGCTCCTGAATCCCACGGCGACCCGTTCATGTGAGCCCGTCTTATGACACGCACCTAATTCTGCTGTTGGGACCCTTTGTTGCTGCTACCATCCTGCTCTCTTAATCTCTGTAGACAAATTCCCGCTTTGTCTCCTAAGCTGTATCTCCTGGGGCTAACTGCCCATCCATCTTGGCACCGGCCCACACGGGAGGCTCAGGGCGACAGGGCCACTTCTCAACTGGAGGCCCAGGCTGGGGAGGCCCAACATCCCAGACAGAATACCACAAAAGGAGAACCTTCTATAAATGACGCAGCAGCTCACCATGGGGTGTATAGATCAGCTGAAAGCTGATTGGTTGTCAGAATGTCCCCTTGCCTGTCACTCACCGTTTCAAAACATATCCTTGGCTGGTGATATGGTTGACCTCATCTGTATGAATTATGGCTGCACTTATGCCCCCCCAGCTTAAAAAATCCCAGAATCAGCCTGCAGACTGCGGAAAAGCAGTAAACCAGAGATGGTGGACTGGGAAGGTTGAATTAAACAGATCAGGTTGGAGAGCATGCGCTAATGCAGTGCGTTGCCTCACCCACCACATGGCGAAACTCCACAAGATCCTGGCTGGCGACCCCCCAGGCAGACACATGGTCCAGTCCCACCCTCCAGAAATGACTATCCATCTGCCGCAGCCAGGTGTTACGTGGGAGTCCCCTCAGCCTAGTCCAGCTGCTTGGGTCGTCGTCTCAGCTTACTGGAGAGCATCCATGTCTCACAGCCATACAGCAAGACAGGGAGCATTAGGACACTAAAGACTTGGACCTTCCTCCTCTTGCAAAGATATTGGGAGCAACACACACTCCTTTCCAGCGACCTCATGACCCCCCCATGCTCTCCCCATCCGTCTGCTGATTTCATAGGAAGAGTGACCAGAGACATGAATGTGGCTGCCAAGGTAAATCTCTCAACGAGGTCGACATTCTCCCCACAGACAGTCACACTACTGATGGCAGTGCCTAAGAAGTCATTAAAAGCCTAGATCTTGGTTTCTATCAAGGACACTTGCAATCCCAGACACTCAGACTCCTCGCTCAGTTTCTCGGAAGCCCCGATCAGAGCCTCCATTGACTCCGTGACAATCACAGCATCGTCGGCAAAGTCAAGATCAGTAAATCTTTGTTCACGAACAGATGTCCCACAACCACTGGACCCCACAACCCAGCCCAACACCCAGTCCATGCAAGCATTGAAGAGAGTAGGAGCAAGAACACGACCCTGGTGAACCCCAGAATCAATTGGGAAGAATGCAGTGGTTCTCCCTCCATTCTGCACAGCACTCACTGTACCAGTGTACAGGCCGGCCATGACATCCAGCAACTTCAGGGGGGTCCTGTGAAGTCTCAGGATGTCCCACAGAGCAACTCGATCAACTGAGTCGAACGCTTTATGAAAATCGACAAAGGCTGCAAAGAACTTCTGCCAATATTCAGGATTGCACTCGTTGAGAACCCTCAGTGCCAAGATGTGGTCAATGGTAGACTAGTTAAGCGTAAAACAAGACTGCTCCGGTCACTGATAGGCAAGCAAGTGATCACAGATCCTGTTAAGGATGACCCTAGCAAGGACTTTACCCAGCACTGAATGCAGTGTTATCTCTCTGTAGTTGCCGCAATCACTTTCCATATAGGGACTACAAGTCCCAATTTCCAGTCAGTTGGGATGACGCCTGGCTTCCAAAAGGAAGCAAAGATTGCCTGCAATGCCAGGAGGACAGCCTTACCACCAGCCTGGAGAAGTTCACCCCAGATACCACAGATCCCTGAGACCTTCTCTACCCCCAGATGATTCACCACTCGTGCAATCTCAGTGAGATTGGGTGGCTCACAGCTGATTAGAGGATCAGCCTCGAGAACTGTGGACCCAGAGATGTCAAACATCCTAGCCAGAGGATCAGCTTTAAATGCTCTAAGTAGCCGGCCTGGTGAGTATCATCCGTAAGGACCATTCCATCACCTGGACTGACTGCAAGTCTCCAAAGAACAGATTCAGATATACATAATGCACGTGGGTCACTTGACCACAGATGGTGTGTCACCTGCTCACAGATTCATCTAACAAATGCCTCCTTACCTGTCGTCAGAGCCCTCACAGCTGTCCAGCTGTGGTCAGAATTCTACAGGAGCCTCCAGCATCTGCCCATGAGGATATGCCTGATTTCCTTCGCTGCACCACCAGTATTGGAGTAACAAGTCCAATGATGCGGCTCAAGGCATTGGAATCAGGATCCAGTGACCCACAGCCCCTGACCTTTCGCAAAGTCAAGGAACATGGAGCCACTCTCACCCCAGTCTCCAGAACCATGGGGACCAACACAATCCTCACAGCCAGCCCTGTCAGTGCCAGTGGTTGCGTTGAAGTCACCCATGACCAGAGGAATGTCACCTGGTGGGCAACCATCATTTGCCCACCATTTAGACTGAGCTGCTGTGAAGTGTTTTATGGTGGCTGGAGGGCCAATTCTGCCATCAACCCCCCCAAATTTTTTTCCCCTGGAATTTGGTGGACCGCTTGCAGGGCCGGATGCAGTTCAGCATCATACCTAAGACACTGAATTAAACCAACAACTAAAAATATCTCCTTAGTCTCTCCTTACTGGTAACTCAGTGGGTCACCCAAACCCCATGGAAGCCTGATGTATAAAAATGCCCTCCTATCATGCCCCGATCGTCCGCTTCTCTTGTGTGCCACGCCCCCTCATTAACCCCATGTGGATTCCCCGTGTTTACCAGCTGTTCCCTATCGTTGTCAATTAGTCCATTGTATTTTGTATCCACGTTTCCGTTTGTTTCCCCAGTCCGGTCATTGTAATGTCGATCTGTGTGTTGCCTACTCCTTCGTGTTTATTGCTCATTAAAGCCCGTATTCCCCTTATCCTGCGTCTCCTCGCCTCTGCTTCCCTGGTCATTGTGTGACACCTCCCCTCCAAAACCTGGCCGTGTCTGAAGCAAATGTGCAAAATTCCAGCTATGCACCCAGTGTAAAACACCATCAAGATTCATGAAACATGGTTACTTTACTTAGCGCTGTAAGAATTATTGGTAAAGCTATGCTTTTTTTCTGTCCACAGAGAGATCTGCTGTTATTCAGAGACAGTATCTGGCGCTATCTATCTGAAAACTATTAAGATATTCTGAAATTTAATAACAAAAAGAAAGATGGGAACTCTTGGGCCCCAGAAGACTTGACCTTTCATTCTGCTTTAACACTCAAAGGCCTTATTCAATCAATTTTTAATTATGGCCTGACAGCAGTTTAACTATATTTTATTGCAGTTTTTTTTTCCTTAAACAGCTCCTTCAGTTTCTCCTCCCATCATTAAACTATACATACACCCGATGCAATCAAATGACTAGTGAGATACAGTGAAACTATTCATCTTGGACTGAGCATTACGAAATGTGCTCCCATGAATCCAGAAAATTCTGTCCCTTTTCCAAGACGCCACAACCCCATTTCTGAATCCTCTTGCACAATTCTGGAATGTCCTCACGCAACACCCGAGCGCTCCCCCCGTCCGTTCACGGAATCGCATGTGGTTCCGGAACGCAGCCGTCCCAGTTCTCGAAGTTTCTCCTGCATGCCCCTCCTGGGGATGTGGCCCGCCTCAGGTAGAGCACATGGAGTGCAGCTTGCTCCGCCATGACGTGGCCCGGGGTTGAGGTCACTCCGCCATGAGCCAGCACATGCCGTTTCCCATGCGCTAACGACGTACAAATGACACGCACAGCGTTCCCAGGGCGCAGCTTGTGCAGGTTCATAGCGTGTGAAGGCGTACACTTTTCCTGGAAAAGCAGCACACTCTCCCACGCTCCACCCTCGCCAGAGGACACGTGCTTCCATTTCTTCAGGCACAACCCCATATGCTCCTGTCAATGGCCATCCATAACCCTCACAGTGGCTAATGGCTCAATGCTAATAGTTGCGCCCTAACTGTTAAGACGCTCATAGCAGGTTTTAAGGTGATTTAACATCACCCTCTTACACTCAAGAACCATTGTAGGATGCTTTATGATGGGGGGCATAAAAGGGGGCATAATTCACACAGGGGGGCAACCTTATCATTGGCTAATGATATGCTTTGATTTGGTGAGTGACAGCAGAGGGGGGGCCCAGGGCGCAATCAGCCTTCAGCAGGGGTGAACGTTAGTCGGACCTCCAGGGCCACTGGCCTTGCTGGTGGTGAATCTGGTGCTAAACAGCTGACAGTTTTGGGTTTTTACCCCATTTCATTAGCACCCTGAGCCTGGACCCTGTCTCTGGGATGTTGGTTCTTATTCCCCCAAAACAGCACAGCTGCCACAGTATGAGCTCACTTTCTGTCAGGTGGAAAAAAATATCCAGGAGCAGTGAGGAAGGCACGGTGGAGCAGGTTGGCGGTGACAAGGCTGATGTAAGAGCAAGTCAGAGTTACTCCTTTGCTCCTCTCTGCTCCCTGGGCCCACAGCAGCCTGTCAGGCATGGATGGGCTTCGGACACATTCAGCAGAAATCGCAGCGTGTGGCCATCTAACGACCTGTGCTCCTGCGAAACAGCAGGCTGCCGACACACTCCCAGGATTCCCTGTGTCAACATCACGCTGGAGCTACGTGGTAAATAAGGGAGAGGACTGTCAGAGAGAGCAAGCCCAGGGGCAGGCAAGAGAGGGTGTGTGTGTGTGTCTGTGAGAGAGAGAGAGGGTGTATGAGTGTCTATGTGTGTCAGAGGGTATGTGTGTGTGTGTGTGTGTGTGTCAGAGGGTGTGTGGGTATCTGTGTGTGTGTCAGAGGGGGTGTGTGTATGTCTGTGTGTGTGTTAGAGGGTGTGTGTGTGTGTGTCTGTGTGTGTCAGAGGGGGTGTGTGTGTGTCTGTGTTTGTCAGTCCATCAGGGCTGCTGCACATGCCACAGAGTCTCGTCTGATGCTGGAAAGGGGCGTGGACCTATTTCCTTGTGTGTGTTGGACTGAAGCGGTGCCCAGGGTGGGGAGGAAGGACAATAGCATTCAGTGTGCCCCCGCCACCCCGCCTCACCCTACCCTCCGCACTCCAGAATGGGCTCCAGATGTCCATGCGGTCGACAGACGCGCTGTCACATGGCGACAGAAATGCAAGCTATTTGGAGACGCTCACTGTTTTATTATAAACCCAGAACCTGGTTGTCGGGCTCTGAGGACTTGCATGGACAGCATAGGGTTGTGAGACCATCATGGGCCGGGGATGAGAGTGCCGTCAGGACTCAGCCGTGACGAGGCGGCCCGGACGTGATCCACGTGGACCCACACACATGCACGGGAATCTGAGTCAGCTCCCCAGCATCAGGAGAGCAGAACCGCATCCTGGCAAGAAAGGATCCCTCCGACCTTCTGCGGACTGCCATCTAATAGAAGCC
Organism: Paramormyrops kingsleyae; assembly: GCF_048594095.1. Lineage (NCBI taxonomy): Eukaryota > Metazoa > Chordata > Actinopteri > Osteoglossiformes > Mormyridae > Paramormyrops > Paramormyrops kingsleyae. The sequence goes on from NC_132800.1 coordinate 45,560,080, forward strand.
AGAACCACAGCATTATGGATATGGCTGATGACTAAGAGACCGGCTATCCAGATCCCGCGGGGACCGTCTGTTGTACCCTAGGAGGTGTATCGCTTCTGTATTAAACAGAGCTGCATAAAATGACAATCAGGAGCAGCTGTTTGCAAGATGGGGGGATTCACACTCTCACTGTCCCTCAATAACCTATAGCAGGAGGAAGGGCGACACAGTCCCCCACAAGCCTGAACCTCACTGGAATGCCTTTCTGGGGCGTCTGCCTGCAGGGGGCGCCGGCGTGTACGTCAGCTGCTCCCCCATGAAGACCCACACAGATCTTGAAAGTTTCACTCCATCTACAGTTACGTCGGCTGATATTTACCCAAAGATGCTCAAAAGCAGATATGCTCTCTAATCCGTCGACCAGACTGCACACATAATGTAATGACAGGGCTGGGCGCAGAGCCAAGGGATGGGGCCTGGGGGAGGCAGAGCTTGCATATCGGGGGGGGGGGGGGGAGCGCAGGATATCCACTTTTAAACTGTGACTCTGGGGTTAGCGGTCACTGAAGGTGCCCCCTGCCCCCTGACTCTGCACAGGGTGGTTCAGTTCCCACAGGGGTCTTAACAGGCAGGCCTTTATCTTTGGGCCCTCCGGCAGGCTTCGTCCCCGGACCCTGCACCTCCCTACAAGGAGCCCCATCATTCACCCTTTACCTCCCCCCCCCCCGCCACTTCTTTCTGGTCCATCTTAATACACACTGAGGAGAACACCTCCCTTCACAAAGAGATGTATTTTAAGAGGAGCAGAATCCTCTCACAGAAGCACACAAAGCAAAACTGACAAAGTTGCTCCTCAGCAGCTCTGCCCACCCCACCCCACACTGATTGCAAATGATGCGGTCGCCCGGGTGATGATGTAATTGCCCGGGTGATGATGTAATTGCCCTGGTGATGATGTGGTTGTGTGGGTAATGATGTTATTGCTTAAGACAAGATGCAGTCACCCAGGTGATCAATTAATAGCCCGAGTGATGATGCATAAATGGGTTAAGAGGATATGGTAGCCAGGTAGCTGACTGAGACCGGTTTATCCCAAACCACATCAGGGCCACCTGGCACCCATTAAGGAATCCCTGACTTTCAGCAAATAACCCTCAAGAGGAAGAAATATCCAGAAAATCACCATACTCAGGACAACTCTCTGAACAGAACAGGCCGCACAGGGTACAGCTATGTTAAAATAGACACTGACAATAAAAATCAGCATGGGATGTGTATTAACATTAATTCTGTGATGAACACATTAAGTAAATGAACAGAAGATTCAAGCTGAGAACGCTCTTCTTGTAAAATCTTCCAAAAGAACCTCATCAGCCACCCTAGAGCCAGCGCAGGGGTACATCCATGTGCGGACACAGGATGTGGGTCCATGGTGACCCCAGTGGCTCACTGACATCCACGTCCTGCTCCACTCCATGTTCACTCAGTCCCTCATCCCCAGAACACAGCTGTTCGGGGACCTCTGGGTCGCTGACACTCTAACGTCATCGTCACTGAGCCGCCTGCAGGCTCGAGACCACAGTCAGCCAGCGATGGCCTGGGACAGGATGCAAATGGCAACAAAACAAATCCAATTCTGGTACAGCTCTGTCCCCTTCTTCCATTGGTAGACCGAAGCGGCAACCAGCCAATCAGAGTGCAGTAAACACACAGGCTAGGAAGTCAGCCTGATGGCTGAAACTCCACACCCATGGAGCCTTCCTGGGTAGAGGGGGACAGGGCTTCCTGTTTATCCTTTGCTCTCTCCCATGGTAGGGGCCTTCTACTCTGCCCCAAAAGGCAGAAGAATGACCCCAAGACCAATTGAAAGACACGTTTTTATGTTTCCCATCTAGGAAATTAGCCCCATCAGGGAGCCGTTTCCATGGAGACACATGTACACAGGGTGGGAGCTCTGTTTCATACTGTCAGACATCTCAGATTGGGGGCAGGACCCGTCCCGCCAGCCCACTGGGCCACTGACCCACAGACAGAGACCCCCGCTGATAAACAGCCCCCCCCCCCACCCTGACCCTGTCACTCACCTCTCCACCACTTCCTCGCCGTTCCAGCAGGTCCAGAACTCGTCCACCATTTCCGTCTCACACAGCATCTCCGGCAACGTGGCGAAGAACGTCCTGTAGCGCTGGATGTAGCTCATGAATTCCCTGTACGGGGTTACAGAGAGCACAGTGCAATATCAGGCTCTTGTCTTCTCCAACAGACAATGGGACTAAGCTAAACTGTACCCTACAAGGGGCAGGATGGCGGAGGGTGCGTGCAGAGTGCGAGGGGCCGACTGTGAGATTTTAATCATCATCATCATGTAGGAATTTTTACAATGATGATGTCGGCCCATTCGGCAGTCTAATTTATTGCTACACTCTCACTGGGCTCCCCGTTTTATTTAAAAGCCTGGATACGTTTTATTTATGCCCTGGGAATCGTTCACAGCAACTGCTTCCTGCCAACAAAGCATTCAATTTGGATGCGAAAGAGATAGTTGGGGGGGGGGGGGTGTCACAGATAAAGGGAGCGTACATGTTCATTTTCGAAAGCTGCTGCCTGTATGTGTGCATTCTGCTTAGCAATGGGAAAATGTGAAGGATGGTGAAGAATAGAGAGCTAGTGGCAGAGAGAGACACGGAGAGACGGAGATGGAGACGGAGGTGGAGGTGGAGACGGAGATGGAGAGACGGAGACGGAGAGACGGAGATGGAGACAGAGATGGAGAGACGGAGACGGAGATGGAGAGACAGAGACGGAGAAAGAGAGACAGAGATGGAGATGTAGACGGAGGTGGAGGTGGAGACGGAGATGGAGAGACTAGGACAGAGACGGAGACGGAGATCCGGAGACGGAGATGGACAGACAGAGACGGAGATACAGAGACGGAGACAGAGATGGAGAGACAGAGACGGAGACGGAGACGGAGACAGAGATGGAGAGACGGAGACGGAAACAGAGATGGAGAGACAGAGACGGAGACAGAGATGAAGATGAAGAGAGCCTCCTGGGATATGCTGATGCTCCCTAAACGCCTCCTGGCATCTGAAGCATTATTATTGTTGTTGCTGTTATTACCGTAACCTATGAATCTGCCTGGGGGCCCAAATCGGTGGGACCCTCCCTCCGAGCCCCCAGCCCCGCGACACGGACGCCCCAAGAGGCGCAGCGGCGCCGCCCACAGACATGCCATGCTTACCTAGAGATCTTTTTCACACTCCTAGGTTTATCATTCTTGGAGGGTTTCAGAGGTAGTGAGCTGGGGAGAGAAGGGAGGGATGGACGGAGAGGGGTCCGCATGAGGGTTTGGGGGGCGGGCGCGGTCAGTTGATGCAAGCAGGAGGATGCAGGGCAGGAGGGGTGGGAGTAGGAAGGATTAGAAAGCGGAATAAAAATTTATAAAAACAGAGATAAGAGAATATAAATGGACAATAAAACAGAACCGGGAACAACCAGCAACCCAAAGGCATGCATTTACGCAGTGGGCAAACATGGGGGGGGGGCGTAAGGAACGACATGCAGGGGATGATCCAGGATCTTGCTGCCCGCCCTCCCTGAGCTTGTCCCAAATGAGCCAAGCCATTGCTCAAAGATCCAGAAGGTTTCAGTGCCCTGCATGCGAAACGGCCAGGGCTCCCATTAACGCTCAGACACTCCGGCATTCCTCACTGTCACCGGGCATTTCAGAAGCCGAAACACACAGTAGATTGTGTGCGCACGCAAACAGGAAGTGATGTCACAGCTATACCACAGGAGCAGTGGAGACTGGACGTGCGAGTATTATCATACACCTGCGCAGAAAGTAATGTTACAGGAAATGCACCATGCAAAATGTTGCTTTGACACAGATTACCTTCTCACCAGTACTGTCAGCAGGGCAGCAAATAACTGATGCAATCGTCCCCAGGAAATTGACTGGTAATTTGCCTTGTGGTGGCAAATATATTAGATGCAAGCAAAGCAAGAAGCCAAGTGGACACACCCACACTCCTCTAGATCCTGTGTGACCAATGTGCAAACTCACAGCAGGAGCGCTGTTTGGGTGGGGAGGACAGGGAGAGGCACCTCTGATTGGTTGTCTTACCTCTTCAGGTGTGCCAGTCGATCCAATGGGGCTTCATGCCTGGGATTAGGGGGAGGTAATGAGGAAGTCGCGGGCGGGGGCTGGGACGTGCTTGCTGCTGAAGACGCCTCGCTGTTCTGACCACATACTTTATCCACCTGTGGAGGGGGCATGATCTGTCACAACCAATGGATACTGATACTGCCAACTGAACAAGTCTCGACCCATACGAGTTTTAGCAGGAACGGTCAAGTTTGAGTTCCAAGGTTCTACTGTACTTTTTTTTTCTGTGTTCCAAAAGGCAAAAAATTAGCTGCAGCTAAGCAGCAAACTGCATGGTTAGCATCAGTGCACATACCATAAAATAACCAACAAATAATAGATAAATATCTAGATGGGTGATAGCTAGCTAACTGATTAGCTAAACTAACTGACATATTTGTTCAGATATCTGTTACATTTTGAATCTAATGTAATGTAATATAATCTAATCTAATCTAATCTAATCTAATTATAGCTAGCTACCTAATGTAAATGTATTTTCCTGTAACCTTTAACTGGTTCAATAACTATTGGAAGTATACAAGAGCTTCACTAACTGACTACTGCCAAGGCAATTTGTATGTTTTAACTATTAATAAACTTTCAGAAAAAATATATTTATATGTTTTGGTATTCTACAATATCATAGCTGGCTAGAAGTTGCCAATGGTTTAAGTCTCTTGGCCCCAGTAAAACTCCACGTTAATAAGCTTGTGTGTGCAATAGTGAACAGTGAAGAGTGCCTTTTAATCGAATTAGACGCTGGTATTGTTATATATTTACTATAATAAAACCTGTTCAATTTGTATACATGTCCCAATAATTTTTTAAAAGTGTAACAATACATCAGGCATAACGAAGAAGTGCAGGCACTTCAAATAGTTTGGTGTGAGGAGAAAATACTATTCGAATTGGAAGCGCACATCAGAAACGAAAATGTGCTTTGGAACGTAACTGTTACATTAGTAGATTAGTATTTGTATCTCTGTATAACAAGACAATGTATATGTCATTTGCATCACGTTAAGCAATGTGTGTAAAAGCAGCTCGAGATTACCGCTGTGTCACCCGACTGTGCTGATGGCGAGACGCGTCAGAAATATCAGTTCTAGTAGTATCACATTGCAGGAATAAAAAACGCGATATATCATAATATCAATTTTATAGTGCCGCCCCCGCCTCCAAAATGACATGTGACCAGTGGCCTCGGAGGATGATCCGGCCCGGCCCACACACGTTTGTATGGTGTGGTAATAAAGCAGGACCCCATAGTAGCGTGGGACTCCTAGATGTTCCTGAAGGGTAACCAGGAGTGACGGTGATGATGACAACCTTTGATTTGAGGTGCGACCCTCATCGACCGGGTCAGTTCAGCCAGGGCCTGACTGCATGCGATCATCACATCTCTCCTGTTCCATCAGACGCAAGACACTAAGGGGAACACAGGGAAGGTTTAACCCCTTAAAGTCAGACTTTTCAGCCTCTGACAAGACTGTGCGGATCTTCTAGCACCTTCAGGATTAAATTTGGGGCAGCCGAAACATTCCAGAGCAGACCTGAGCATATTTTAATCCAGCGGGGTCCAGCGTTGTCATTGCCAGACAGAGGTGAAAGACCTGTGAGTTTTAGAAAGCGACGTTTTTTTTTTCCTTTCCAGAGATCAACACTAGGATCAGACGGGAGCAAGCAGCTTCCCAACTTCGTCATGCTTCCTTCAAGGGGTGATGACCATCTGTCTGGCTTTTAACGGGGGGGGGGACTAAACTTGCACAAACACAGCGCTTCTGTGACAAATGAAGTTTGTGGTTCTGCAGGCCTGTCTGGATGGGTTCCAGCCCAAGAGCCAGGGCACATGTCGTATGAGACCGGAAGGGGAGGGATGGTGCCAATCCAGCCCAGCAGCAGCACACAGTCAGATGGGCAGGTCAAGCAGAATGAGATGGAGTTGTTCATCCCCACACACCCTCACGCTCCTGCAATGCGCCAAACATGAAGCCGACTTTCCTGCAACAGCTTCTCTTTTACACAACCCCGCCCCTCGACACCCCAAGCTAACTGTATTGGAAAATAACTAAGACTGACATCTCTGCAACTGGGACAAGCAGCCAGCTCCACGTAGGAGAGGAGGGACGCAAACTGATCCTGACCCAGGCTCAGCTCAGCCGATGAGAAGATATAAAGAGTCAAAAAGGAAGCAGATGGAGGTGAATAAATTCAGGTTCGGCACTGATCAATCGACAGGACATGAAGTCATTCAATGGGCTGACCTCTGACCCACCCAGCTGGGGGAAGGGGGGGTCACATCTCTGACCCCTGCACTGACTCTGAGCATCCTGTCTTCTTTTTAAGAAGATTATCTGCAGACTCACAGAACATGACAGGATCGATGCAAAGGTCTTTAAGGAGCCGTGTGACCGCCTGTGGAAATCAGGGGGGGCGATCTGCCCGTGTGGGTGCCTTTCTACATGCTGGCAAGCATTTTGATTCGCCTCTGTTTGGCTTTCGTCACTCTCACATCCGCTGCCTGTTTGCATACATCAGCGTGTGCATGTGAATCTCCCAGTGAGCTGTCCAGTGTCTGGAGGATTCTCAGCGACTGTCGGCTCTCCATTAAAGTGACTTGTTTGTGCGGGGATTAGCTACAGAGACTCCGGAACTTTCCCAATGGCTCCTCGAAGGCCTGTGCCGCAGGGCATTCTGGGAAAGGGGATACCCCAGCCAGCACTCGCACCCCTTTGTACACTGCTGGATTTGCATTCTGGGTCCCCTGGACACACTGCTCCCCCTCCCCCCCCCCCTCCCCATACTCCATTGGCTCACACACAGAGCCCGGGGGGAGAGCCCGGGGGGTTGTCACCGAGTCCAGCAAAAAACCCCCAGAAACAGCCTGAAAAAATTCCCACCAAAAGCACAAAAGCAAATATTCCCCCCACCACTAATGCAGACAGTTCACTTCAATCCAAAGACCACGTTTACGGGTTGGGGGCAAATCACCTCCCTGAGCGAGCATGTGCATTTCAGCTGCTGAACGTTTGATGGGATTTCTGCTGGCCTCTTAAAACCAAAAAGCTCCTGTTCACTGGAGTTTAATGAGCCATGCGCTGAGTAATCTGGAGCATTTTTCCAAGGACGGCCGGCTTGCTTTAATACAGACATGTCGTCCTCCTCATCACGATGAAGACCCCCCCCCCCCACCATCGATAAACTCAGATAACAGTGATCCTGCCGAGCACTGCTAGTGGCCTGGCTCACCACCAGCTCAGTCGGGGAGAGGGGAGAGCCCCTGACAGGACCAAGGAACAGCTAATCCTCCAGGGATTGCCATATATCCTCCAGCTTGCAGAGGGAAGCAGGATGGATGTGATTGGTGCAATCCACCTGTCAATCAGCAAGCCCCGGTCTGCTATTTCCTGTGAGCATTTCAGTTTTGTTTCATCGAGGCTCCACTGCCGACAGCCCCGACGCCGACTCTCAACCCTGCCCCCCCACCCCCCAATCCATCACCCCGCTCAGGTTTCCATGGTCTAAACCGGAGCTCCCATTAACATCATTCTCCGTCGACGGGTGACTGATTTAGGTCGGTGCTCCGTCAAGGAAGACGGAGCTGAAGGGAAAAATGCGCCAGTGGCCCCCGGGGGCCGAACAGCCCCACCCAGGGTCAGGGGTGGGTTTGGATAGACACTCCTACAGCTCTGTGCTGCTTCTGATTCACCTATACAACTCAAGTAACATGACGACTCACACATCTAGGTGTGCTGATTACAGGTCACTCCCTTTGGATGCTAATGTGTCTGATTTGAGCCCTGAGGCAGCCAGCAAGCTAGTGGCCATTTTTACCGGCCATTTCTGGGCACAAAAGCTTCTGGAAACAGGGCTCAGGGGTGAGGGAGGTGCCCTGTGCTGCAGGGGCTGTGGGTAATGTGTTGTCGCTCCTGCCTGTGTGTCACCACACACAGCCAATCACTGCTGGTCAAAGTTAGCGTTTAGCAGTCAGTGTGCCCCCCCCCCCCCCGGGTGTGGCCCAGGGACAGAATCAGGGCTGTCTCCTTCCCCACCCACCAGGAAATAAGACACCAAGACAGGGTCAGGCAGTGGCTGCCGGAACGTCCCAGGCCCTTGGCGAGGTATCATCAGCAGATTGAGACCGACTGGCAGCCCTTGGAGGAAGACGTGGCTTTCGGGGGTGGTCTATCAGCTAATGGGCTCTGTGTAACTTGCTGAAAAGGCAAAACTGGATGACTTGGAGGGATGGGGAGGTGGGCATCCCATGTGCTGACTTTTTAGGAAGGACCAGAAAACTGCACTCCCCCCCCCCCACCTCAAAATCAGGTTCCCATTATACAGTCCTCAGTTCCTATTCACCACATTTTCAGTTAAATTGAACCCCCCTCCCTCTACCCCCCAGGGAAGGAAGCAGGCGGGGGAACTTTCCCAGGGCTGCTGCTGATTATCACAGGATGCAGGAGAACCACAATATCCTAAAATGACTGGGGGGAGGGGGGCTCCCGGGGAGGACTGCGGTAGCTGGGGAACGTGCCGCTCACCAGGGCGACGACCCCCACTGGCAGGACCAGTCAGCACGAGTCACCACTGCAGCCTTTGGGCGGCCTCTTCCTGCTGCTCCTCACTTCAGCTCCCCTACTGTTCACACAGTGAACAGGTGGTTGTGACCCCACACCCCGCCAGTACTTCCAAACCCAGTTAAAATTCCACCAGATTGACATTGTGGCACTGATGGCCTCAGACTCTCGCCCTCCAGTGTCTTTGCCATGCCGCCGTTTTGAATCAGCTGCACATGGTGAGACAATTTGAGAACGTCAGTGCAATCCCCCCAACTCTAACTCCACCTGCCCACCCAAGAGCCCGACTTCCTGCCCAGGAAACCCAGGATACATGCTGACATTGTGCTTCCCGCAGGTCATGGGGGTCAGAGGTCAATTAGTGGGAGCACTGAAGGTCATTGATCTCAGTGGCATAGCGGAACATTCCATTTTATGGGAGCAATTTCAACCAAACCCTATGGTTTATCCCCCTACCACCCACCCCCAGCCTGTAGGGTTAATCCAGGTCACAGTCCAGGTAATGTCACACGGTGATGGATGGAGGTCTGTCTGACCCTGAGAGGCTTAGGCTGATCTGACTTGACAGTCTCTGAAGGGTGCTCCAGGTTTGAGATGGGCTCCTTTGATAGGCCTCACTCTGCGTATTGCCTATTTTGTATTTTCCAGTGCTTCTCATTGCTTTCATACGCCCCTCTGAGCTCCCCTCTGCCCCATCGCAGCCCCCTCCACTAACCCGACCAATGACTTCCCATCGTGTTTTGCGCCAAATGGGCTTCTGGACGAATACCATTGAAAGGCTCTCACCCCCAACATATGACCAAATGAGCCACCAACCACACCCGCCCCCTCTCACGTCACTTGGCAGAGTAACAGTGCCCCTGTTGGTGCGTGTGGGTATGGCATCGGCTCGGACACTCACGGTGGCGCTGATGCGCGGGCCGTGCAGCTGCGTGTACAAGATGGCCTCATTGACCTGGTCACGGATGCCCAGCAGTGCCAGCTCCAGGTCATGGGCCCCAGCCAGGGCCCCAGTGAGGCCCTCGAGGACAGCGACGTAGCGGCGCCAGGGTGCATCCAGCTCCGAGAGGCCAGCCAGGCAGCCGCGCATCACATTGAGGCAGTAGCCGGCGCAGGGCCGCACAAGCGTGAGCCCACGGCAGTGAGGGCAGTACTGCATGCGCACCAGGGCGCGGCCGCACTCCCGTGACAGCGCCGCGCTCTCCGTGGCGTTCAGGGCCTCTGTGCCCGCTGCCAACGCCCGGCTCAACGCCCGGCCTGCACGCAGCGCCCGCTCCAACTCTGCCGCCAGCGCCTGTGGGTGCGGCCCAAATGGGCTCAGGTCCCGGCGTGTGGCACGTAGGCACTCGGCCCGCTGGGCCACCGGAGGAGGTGAGCCCGGGGTCAACAGCCGCCCGTATACTGGTGGAAAGAGCTCGTCAAAGAAGCGGGCCACAGCGCCCTCTGCTGTCACGGCACCACCCTGCAGGAAAAGCGCCAGGTCGCCGAAGAGGCCTGCCACCGGGGGTCGTGCATCCTGCGCCAGTGGCTGGTAGGCAGTGTCGAAGAGCGCCAGTGTATGGTTCATGGCAAAGGAGACCAATGACTGGAAGGTGTCTGCAGAGATAGGAGGGAGAGGGAGAGAGAAAGCGGTCCATTACCATGGATACCACAATGCTTCCAGTCCCCATGGTAACAAGAGGCAATGTTATGTGACCAAAGCCCCACATTATGCTGATCTCTCTGACACATATAATTTGCTTGTTTAGGGAACATTTAATAACAGTTAATAGCAGATGAGGAGGAGATTCTAGAAATAACCACCATGCAATGAGCTCATTAATAAATCCATCAGTGTTTATTCCCCGCCCCCAACAGGTCGGGCTGCCTGCGGCCGGCTCCCAGGACCCCAGCTGCCGATACATGGAAAATCCTGGAAGGATCCGCAGATGAAAACGAAGCGGCTCAGCTTGGCTCAGCGGGAGCTGGAACCCACCCACAATGGCCAGTGGGTCGCACCTCCAAACACTCCGCGAATCAAACTTTCTGGCGTGGCCTCATGCAGCCATACCATAAATGGCCTCTTTTCTCCAGGACGGATTTGCTGAGGAATGGATAAATAAATTAAATGACATTACTAAGCAAAACACAGGGAGAGAGATCCCCCCCCCACCCCTCCACCACATCCACGCTGGCACACGGGACACCTCCCTGTCACCGGTCCAGCTCGGCACAGCCGGCTCTCTGTTTGGGTGGTGTTCCTGCCCTCTCTCTGGAGGAGGGGAGCAGAAAGACAGAGTAAGGAGGGATGGGGAGGCAGGTGGAGGAGGCAAGGAGCACAGGCGAGAACATGGAGCTCAGGATGTGGTGTGCTGGTGTGGGGGAGAGCCAAAGAAGAAGGGTGGGGGGGGGGGCTCCACAAGCTGCTGCGTCTCCAATAGCAACCCAGCAGCGTGGGGGAGAGGCACTGTTTCCACACTGGTGATTTATTCCGTAACCTGATACAGTCCCAGGCAGCCATCAGCCCCCCCTCCGTGGCCCTGCTGACCCCCCTAGTCATTGTCCGGGTGGCATGCTCTTTATCGGAGGCGGGGGAAGCCATCACGATCACACCCCAAAAGCAATGATGATGTGCAGAGGGGATAACGAGCCTAACAGGCTTAACGAGCCCATATACTAAACCATCACGCTCCCAGTTGGCCCTGGAGGGCCCCTATTCACATTGTGTCCCCCCACCTCCAGGATGGCCCCCATCCTCACTAAACCATCTGGCACTTGCAGCTTCGTACCGAGATCCTGCCCGGCAGACCGCCCCGCTGAATCAGTGCCATCAGGATGAGTGGCTGAGACCCAATCGGGGCCGGCATGTGCACCCTGCTCATTAACACCTGCTCCCCCATCCTGAAGACAGTCAGGTGTAGTTCAGTGCGAGGGAGACACCCGGCGGTCCCCGGGGATCCAGGCAGGTGTGATGCCCCTGGGCTCCTTGTGCAGATTAGGAGGAACTGAAGAAGCCAGCATGTCACTCAGGCTCAGACCCCAGCTTAGTCAGTCACTGCTCCCTGGCCACCACTCTCCTCTGACATCTACACCCCCACCGTCGTTATGGAAAAGGCTGCCCGGCTGAATCCCCACCTCCCCGGAACACCGGAATCATTCTGTCTTTTTCGGAATAACACAGCCTGAATTTCCTCAGGACTCCCACTCAGATGAGTGACGCAGATGGTCCCTCCTACACGACCACATTACACACTGCTGCTACATGCATGTACAGACACCCCGCTTTCGTCACACCGGGGTATGAACGACCCCCCGAGGGACAGCTGATGGCAGCGTGTGTGTGTGTGTATGTGTGTGTGGGGGGGGGGCGGCGGTCGGCAAGGAGGACAGCTGGGACAGAGCCCCCGAGCTACACACACACCATGTGGGGGGGGGGGGGGGGGGGGGCAGAGATCTGCCATCCAGAGATATGTGAGATTCTTACACGGAAACAGCCGGTGGCGGGGGGGGGGGGGGGCACACGGCTGGCGGTGATGTCAGGCGTGGGCAGTCAGGGTAAGGCACTGCACTGCTGCTGATGTCAGACACGCGGCATCCTGACAAACGGAGGAGGGGAGGCCGAGAGACTGACAGAGGGAGGGAGACACAAGGAGAGAAAAGGAGAGAGAGAAAGACAGAAAAAGAGAGAGAGAGGGAGGGTGGGAGGAAGAGAGAGAGAGAAAGAGAGAGGGTGGGAGGAAGAGAGATAGATGGCAAAGGAGAGAGAGGGGAAAAGATGTGTGCGCGTTTGTGTGTGGTCCAGGTATACATCACATTGTGGGAACCCAATGTCCCCACAAAACACACACAGATCCTGTTATTATAAAAACCTGTTATTTTGACGTTGTGGGAACCATTTTTTTCTGTCCCCACAAAGGGAAAATCAATTTTAGAAAAATCTTTGGCTGCAATCAAAAAACTAACTAAATGCCAAAAGTCTTTTGTCTAGTTATTTATGGGTAGGGTTTGGGCTAAGTAGGGGTTAGGGTTGCTATAGTTAGGATTATGGTGATGCCCATTGAAATGAATAGGGAGTTCCCACAATGTATAGACACCTAATCTGTCTGTGTGTGTGTGTGTGTGTGTCTGTGTGCGTACAGGTGATGGCATGTTTCTGGCCATAGATGTTAGGCACAGCATCACCTTAAAGACAGAAGCAGCCCCTCTAAGAGCAGGACATGATCGGGGTGCGGCTGGGCAGCACGTAGCAGCATGCAGTGTAATATGGGTGGAGGGAGGGGGGGGAGGGCACATGTCAATATGTGATCCACGCCAATCAGGACAGAGCTAAACCCCCCAAAAACAGGAGGGATCCCATGGGGTCCGTGTGATGATTGTGCCCCCCGCCTAATCCCGAGGATGGTACTGGTCTGCGTAATCTAAAACCTGATGCCCTCTGCCCCCCCACACTCACACATCATGCACAAGACATTCACAGCTGGCATCCAAAGTGACAGCATGATGAGGCGTTACCTCCCTCCACAAAAAAAAAAAAAAACTGGGCCCAATTCAGCCCCCACTACCGCGCTCATACTGAACCACATCTTCTGAGACAAAAATGTGGCTCTTTATCAGGATCCATCTGAATCTGATGTAAAGCTGCTCTCTCCTGGCAGTGGGGAAAGAATGGACTCGTGGTAACCCCCCCCCAACATCCAGCCAGAACCAAGAGCGTGGCAACAGTACAGAGAGACCAGCCAAGAGCGGGGGCCAGAGTCCCACAGGCAGCAGAATGGAGACACCCCGAGGTTCCATCCCCATTCCCATCGTGGCCACTGGAATGACATTCAGTATCCCAGGATGAAGAGGGGGGGGGGGGGGTAAACCAATGGCTCTGGAAAATATGCAGAACCATTCCGGGTAGCTGGGGTAAATTCAACAGGGTGGGACAGAGATTCAGGGATCCGGCAAACCGACAGAAATTTTACATGCACGTAAACGCCTTTTATCTGAAGTCCAGGAGAAGCGGGACCAGCCAGAATCAACGGAACACCGAGAAACAAGGTAACGGGGTGAGTTGTTATGGAAGCCAGCCCCTTCCTGACCTGCAAAATGCCCGACAAACTTGCAGGATATTCCACAGGTAATCTGACAGGGAAACGCAGGAATCCCGGGAAGAAAGTGATCTGAAAGTCTGACATTATCAAAATGAATGTATGAATGAATCAATGAAGTATTTGCTGAATGAACCAGTGGAGTGGATACACTCATGTGGACTGATGCTTAGTGCAGCTAATCAGGAGGCTGGAAGTCCCAAGACCCTGCGATCCACTGAGCTGGCCCGTCTAATAGGAATCTTTTCAAAAACATTGCTGGGTAGAAGGGGCACCGTCCATGAACAATCCTGAATTTTTAAAAAAAATCAAACCACAACTCATGCTTTGCTGGCTCAAACCATCCAAACCCATTAGCTTCATACATAAGAATGCAGAACCTCCTTGAACCGTGCCTGAAGTGTGTACTGTGTTAGGAGAACAAAAAACGTGGTCAGGCCCCCGACATGGACTGTGGAATTGTGGGATGCATGGTCCTGCTCAGCCTTGAGAGCACACAACTCTTCTAAATTTATGAACTGTCATCTGAACAGGTGATTGAGCCCCTAGATATGGGAGTGAGGGTGCGCGAGGGCCCGTGGACAGGCGCGGAGATAGCCCCACCCCTCACCCCCACCCTGATGTTGCCGTCATCGGCACAAAAAACCTGCACCAGTGCTGAAGCTGAGCACAAATGATACAGCTGGCAGTCCTATTCTTGCTGCCGGGAAAAAAGCCACACGGCTTTTACATGGAGAAGCAGGCAGCTGTCACAAAAACTGGCCAACTTGCTTGTGACAGGGATCCTGCATTCTGTACCAGCAGCCAGTATGGGTCACCCCTCACTACCCTCAAGCTTGGCACCACACCATTACATCATCAATATGACAGCCAACATCTAATACCATGCCGGTGTCTCACAAACCGCCAGCTTGCAGTATTCTTATGCCGCAAAATTATTTAATAATGATTTATTCAACTATTATCTTTTGCTCAAAGCAAATCATGTCCTTTTACCCATTTGCAAAGCTGGGCTTTGTGCTGGAATAGCTCCAGTAGTTCCTCAGTCAAGGGACTGGAACCAGCAACCTTCTGGTGTTTAGCTACTATGTTACCGAGAACCCGGTAGAAACAACACACAGGGATTATGTTCCTGCAGTACCAGCACAAAGAAACACATCATCTGATATTCTGGAGTTTCCAGTAACAGTAATTATAGGGTCTCTGACTGAGTCGTGGGTAGCTTAGCGACACACACACCGAGGAGACCCCCCCGTTCCCCAAATCTCACACACACACACAGGCTCTATATCAGGCAGTCCTCCCTGATGCTACCAGTTACAGACAGAGCAGTCTGGGACGAAAGGTCACCAGCTCTCATGGCTTTGGTGGGGGGGGAGTTTGTTGGAGAACAAACGGATCATCTGGGGGGGAAGGGGGAACAAATTTAGCCCCGAGACTACTGAAGTCACAGCAGAAACATGTAGAGGCTCCAGAGTAGAGCTGGAGAACACATGGACACAGGGACCAGAAGACAGGAGACACAGGACACATGGACAGGGTCAGAAGACAGGGGACACACGTCACATGGACACAGAGGCGGGGCCAGAAGACAGGGGAAACAATTCACATAGACACAGGGGTAGGGCCAGAAGACAAGGGACACAGTTCACATGGACACCAGGGTGGGGACAGAAGACAGGGGACACAGGTCACATGGGCACAGAAGCAGGGCCAGAAGACAGAGAATACAGGTCACATGGGCACAGGGGTGGGACCAGAAGACAGGGGACACATTTTCACATGGACACAGGGGCGGGGCCAGAAGACAGGGGACACAATTCACATGGACACAGGGGCAGGGCCAGAAGACAGGGGACACAGTTCACATGGACACTATGGTGGGGATAGAAGACAGGGGACATAGGTCACATGGACACAGGGGCAGGGCCAGAAGACAGGGGACACAATTCACATGGACACAGGGGCGGGGCCAGAAGACAGGGGACACAATTCACATGGACACAGGGGCAGGGCCAGAAGACAGGGGACACAGTTCACATGGACACTAGGGTGGGGATAGAAGACAGGGGACACAGGTCACATGAGCACAGAAGCAGGGCCAGAAGACAGGGGACACAGTTCACATGGACACAGGGGTGGGACCAGAAGATAGGGGACACAGTTCACATGGACACAGGGGCGGGACCAGAAGACAGGGGACACCGTTCACATGGACACAGGGGTGGGACCAGAAGATAGGGGACACATTCTCACATAGACACAGGGGCGGGACCAGAAGACAGGGGACACAGGTCACATGGACACAGGGGCGGGGCCAGAAGATAGGGGACACAGGTCACATGGACACAGGGGCAGGGCCAGAAGACAGGGGACACAGTTCACATGGTCACCAGGGTGGGGACAGAAAAGGGGACATTTTTCCTTCTTTCCAGATGACTTCCTTTCATTATCTGTCATTAAATGTGAAATTTAAAAAAGCAACGCAGATGCATTTCTCTCCCCCCACCACCATATGCAGAATGACATTGTGTGTATATTGGGGGGGGGGGGCATGCTGGTGTTCTTCAAAGTCATTACATGTAAGTGTGCATGATTCATTACACTGCATTGCAAAGGGGCAGGGAAACAAAACAAAACTGGGAAACTCACCCTTGAGCCAGCCAATAGGAACCATGGCTCAGAAGGTCAAAGGTGACAACGCAGGGGGATTATGGGAAGCGTGCATGTCATTGCTTTGAAGGACTCTTGCGGCGGCATGTCTGGGGGATATTTCCGTGACTTTGGGATGGCACTCCATGCACAAATGGCGTGGCATGATGGGGGGTGGGAGGCACAAGTACCTGATGAACAGCTTGCCAAGCCTCCGCCTCGGTCTGGGCTCCACCATGTCCCATAATGCCACAATGCATGCGTCCGCTCTGTCCTCCACATGACAGCTGCTGAACCTGTACGACCCCACCACCCGCATGCACACGTACGCACACACATGCGTGCGCACCGGGCCCCCACCGACACGGCTCTTCAAAATGCCCAGATGGCCTCAGCAGGGTCCCCGACGGGGTGGGATGGATTATCTCACACAGGGAGACAGATAAACCACCCCCTATATCGACAGTGCGCTGACCTCACAGAATAACACAGTCTGCCTCATAATGCTCTGCTGTGCAGGGAGGTGCGTAAGCAGGGGTGTGGCAGTGCTGGGACTTGACCCGACATCCTCCCATGAGAAGCTCAGCCCCAAGCTCTCTCCAACACCCCACACGCAGCTTAATGCACCATTCCAGCCCCAATGTCGCCCATCAATTTCCCGTGCGCCAGGTCAAAGGTCACTGCAAAAGCACCTTCCAGACCCAACTAATCACACGTCACCTTTTGCAAACAGAGAATTTATTCTATGAAAGGATTTCATCTTACAGATTTTATTCCCGCTAAAGCTTGTAAAGCCCCCCCGACCGGCTGGATTCCAGACGAGCGTGTGGACAGGGGCCGACCCAAATACCACCAAGAAGCGTGTTGGGTTTCGGGGGGGGTTGCACACAAACTGAACAGGTCACATTACCCTCCAGCCCTGCGAGCTGGCCTCCCAAATACACCCCATGACCTCGGGGTTAACCCATTTCGTGCCACAGGCAGCAGGGGACAAGACAGGGACAAGAACACACCTTCGTCTGCCCCCCCAAAGAGTCACACAGGGGTCTCAGGTAATGCTTGGGCTTATGAGACGGGGAGTCACAAAGGATGCCAGCTCCCAACTGCTACCCAGGCTGTGAGCGACGGGATCAGCACTGGGGGAAGAGGGGGTGGACAATAACCTGATAAAAATTTGCGCGCATTCAGCGTGAGAGACGCCGGTACCCTGAACCTGCCCCCCAGCCTGGGCTATTTTCAGCACAGAGATCAGTGTCAGTGCAGCGCGGCCTTGGTGGTGGGATAACGTTTATCTGCCCAGCCGTCTGCTCTGGCCCGAACCGTCTTCTTGGCCCCACCCCCTTGGCAGGACGGACTCCTGGGGGAGGCAGATGGCAGACGTCCTGAAGTCAGCACAGCAGAAGGGAGACGTCGGCTGGTGTACCCTTGAGCAGGGCACTTGGCCTGAATCACTCCAGCAAGAAAAGTGACTCTATAAATGGGCAGCTCATGGGGAGCATTAGCCAAAGCTGCACAAGCTTCGTTTATACAGAGGACACTGCAGGGGGCGCTAAACCTCCCTGATGCTGCCCCCATAAAGCAGCAAGTGGTCTGAAACCTCAGCCATGCTGGATGGCACCGTGTCATGGTTTCCGCAAACCAGTCCCAGTCGGGTCTGGAACTCACAGGTCAGCAGCATCCAGAATTACACCATTACAATCATTTCAGACCAAATTCTGGAACTCCTAAACTGCCCCAGAGACTAAACAAATAGTTTGGGCCACTACTCATGCCAGATAGGAACTTTCCTGAATCCAAACCGGAACTGCAAAGGAATCTGCTTTAGTATTTTCTAAGTACCAAACCATCCACCACGGCATGATTCTAACCAGTGCAAAGCAGTGATATTCATATAACTTCTGATTGGCTTTTCCATTAGCCCCACCCCCTGCTGCAGAGGCTTTTTGTGATTGGCTGTTGGTCTGGAAAGGGGAAGAGCCCCACCCCTCAGTACCAGCTTATTCTCAATGAGCACAGGCCAGTGCAGGGCTCCCCACACTGGGACTGGCTCAGGCCCAGTCCAGGCTGGTTACAACCCTGCACACGCAAACCACAGCATTACAGGGCTGCACTTCATGGGTAAACATTTTTAACTACCTGCCCCCCTAACACATCCTCCCTGCCAGCAGTGTGCGTCAGGCCCCCCCACAGCACAGTGGCTGGTGTGAAGGACCCAGATTCTGTTCCAAAGGTGGCACGGCTCAGGAGCCCAGTGGAGCCATGACTCAGCTGGGCCTGATGGTGGAGAGGGGAGGCACGTGTTACCCTCTAAGGCACGTTTTAAAAGTGAGATTTCTGTGGAGAAAGAAGGTAAATCTAAATAATGAGCTGCCCATCAATAGCAGCTGGATTGAAACTTTACTTGGATCTGAAAAACAGATAAATACTTAAATTTCTATTCTATTTATTTACCAGATGCTTTTATCCAAAGCAAAATATATTTATGAAGAAAGCAACTGGGGGATTTCTGGAGCAACTGGGGGATTAAGGGCCTTTAACAGCGGCCCAATGGCGACATCACTCTGGGGTTCAAACTGATGACCTTCCGATCACAAGCACTGTATCCTAACCCCCTGAGCCACACCTTTATTATCTATAGGCGACATCACCATGAAGATGGCCTGGGGGCCTCGCTGCCATTTCTGTGGGCAGCAGCTTGCAAGTCGCATTTCGATGCCACGTTTGGACGTGCCTCACCCCCAGTGAAGCGGATCGCAGTCAGCCGTCAGCGAGAGCCTGCCAACCCCCCCCCCCCCATTAGATCATCGTGACCCAGGAGCTAGGGGGGCAGGTGGGCCAGAGGGCGGGGGGCACACGGCTGACGCAGGACGGAAACGGTGCGTGTGGTAATTTTAACAGTGTCCTGTCGGGACTGCGATAAGGATGGGGGGGGGGGGGCAAAATCAGTTACTTTAAACTCCACTTACCACCGAGAAACTGATTCGACACGAAGTCATTCCCCAGGACTTTCTCAAAACACGTTGAAGCAAAGAAAGTTCAAATGACTGACTGATCAAACAGCCTTTTTTTTTACTTCATAGGCTCCTGCGTTTTAAGAAGCGCCTGGTACTTTGCTGAGTTTCTCGTGGGCGTAGCACGGACATGGACGAGGTAATGTGATTTGGGATAAGGGACTTTTCTGGGGTCCCACGGGGGTCTGCATAGCATTGTCCAATTATATAGTGCCAATACAGCTAGGAGGTGGGGCTAAAATTGACCAATGACAGCAGAAAGCTGACAGAAAGGATGCAAATGGGGAGCAAAAGGACCCCCCAGTAAATTAGCATGCAGGGGAGTGGTAACAGCAGACTAAGCAAAGCTGCGAGAGCTACCCTGCTGCCCCAGTGCCTCTCAGGGGGGCTGGATCTAGGTTAGGAGCAGGGGGGGCATTGCAGATTGCGGTAATGATGCGGTGTCCCCGAGCACGTAAGGGGGGGGGCGCACATGGTGACCTTCTTCCAGAAAACAACCGTCGGCTCGCCGCCTTACTGTTTAACTGCTGGGCAATGGAAGCGGGGGTTTCAAGAGGATACCGCCGGGAGTGGGGGGGCGGGGGGGGATGGGGTGGCCACAAGACGCACCCGAGCTCATCTGGCACGGGGCCCGTCAATCTGTCCGAAGCCTCAAAACTCATCCCCATCTCTCACAGTCAGCCTCCTTCCCCCAAGGTCAGCTCCCAGTGAACTGGCGAATTATCCAATGGGCACGCAGGAGTCAGGGGTTTAGAGCAGCTGATCAACATTCAGCCTGGTACACCAGCCAATCAGGCTGAGACCCATAACCAAACACCTCAAACCTCTCTGAGCTGCACATTGATAACGTACCGGCACTTCAATGGCCCGCTGCCATATCTACACACCACCACCTGGGCAGCACATCCCAACCATTAGACACTTAAACATGGCCGCCTGCTCAGAAATGTGGCCTAACACAGATCGGTGTCGGGTCCAAACCCAATAATCCCACCGGGAAAAGAATCGACAAACAAGAAGGCTTTCAGAAGCTTGACTGCAGTGAATCATAATCCTGCAGGGTGGGGGTCTCCATCACAAGGACACCCCCGCATCACAGGAGCTGCTGTTTACATCAGAGCCATCACCCATGCCCTTCCAGACAGAGATTTTTTAAAAATGCCCACCCTCCTTTTTTAAGCTAAAATAAGGTAGCGGCCTGAACTAGGGGTAACTGAAAGGAGAGAAAGACAGCAAAGCTTTTCTCTCTGTTCAAACGGCTTGTTATTGCGGCCGATTCTCATGGTAAAACATCTCCAAGGATACTATGTGAATTATATGAGTTTCTCACTCGCCCTCTTTCACTGGGACACCATTGTTACTTATTCCTAGCGCTGAAAGAGAGACACAGAGAGCGAGAGAGAGAGAGAGACTGAGTGCATATTTAAAGAAAAAGAAGTTTGCACTCCGACTTTGGTTTTTGTTTGGCTAAAGGCTGCATTTGGCAGCAGAGTGCACATAGCGGCATGAAAATGGTGGCTTCAAAGCGGAGATACGCGGGAGATTAACGCAGACCCCCAAACCCCACCTCCACCAGAAGCAAGCCGAGGATATCTCCCGACACCCACGTCTGAGAGGCTCTGCCGCTCACTGCGAAAACTTGGGAAGAGGAATTCCCAGACAAAGGCTCGCATTATGGGAAAGGCAGAATACAAGGTTGTTAGTAGTCGCTGGGCGTCGGCAACCATGGTGACTGTGAATCTCCATGGCAACAGGCCGATGAAGGTGGGATTACCAACACCTGACGGCGGCCCTCTAAACAAACTGGTCGAGAGTGACACACACACACTGCGGGAGGGCTTCCAATGGCGCGAACATGCTCTCTGACACCAAATCCACCTGACACGTCTGGCTCAGCAGAACTGGAATGTCACCTGAACTGATAAATTCCCAAGTTTCACATGCTGCGTGTCCAGGTTCGATCCCTTCAAAATTCTCAATATCACGCTTTCCACAGCCACACCGAAGGATCCTTGCCTTCTCATCTGGCCAAACAGCCATTTCCCCAGCAACAAGGTGTTCAATAGGACGACCCTGACTGCTCAGGTCAGGGCATGGGGAAGTAGGCCGGCCTTCGGCTCCCTTTTGTTGCTTCATCCTCCAATCGGGAGCCTCAAGACTCAAAAGGGGGTGGGGGTCAACACGTTCAGCCCCTCACAGACCCGACCTGCCACTGAATGGTGAGAAGGCCTCTGTTTCAACACCAGGAGGAAGATAAAGAAAAAGAAAAAGAAAAAAGAAAAAAAAATGTTCTTTTCACTGCTGGGCAAAAGGAAAAAACAGAAGGAAATGTGCACCCGGTTCACTGATAGGCTAACTGGTGATACATCTCCCCCTCCCAGGAGCCAATGGTAACGCGAGTACCTCTGCCAGTCTTACACCACCTTAAGGGGGAACCCAGGTCATGGGGGGGCAGGAGGAGAGGGTTAGGCTTAGGGGGTGTTATAAGACACGGCAGGGTTCTGTAATCTTTAATTGGCATAATGGACAGACAGCACATTCCCAGTTCCCGAGATTCATGTTTATGGGAGTTTTACTTACATGAAAATGTTCTGAGGGCAGAAAGAAGAATGATCGGTTCAGAGAGATAACTAAACAGATTGTGGCGTCGAGACCAACCAATCATGTCCTGGAGCCGCCTCCTATAGTTGCTTGGACCCACCTCCTATACAATCTGATTGGTTATCACTCTGATCCAATCATTTTTTTGTTCTGCCCTCAGAACATTTTTGTGTAATTAGAACTCCCACGGGTGAGATTCACTGGCTCTCTGATGCCTAGCATGTGCTAACTCCTCGTTCCGGTAAGATCCCCATCGCCCGCCAGGGTTTCTGCTCGCCAGTGGGCCGGCTTGTGGCACCTCAGTGCTTGCATTCAGACCTCCACCTGACCTGGGATCACATTCAGACCCGAACCTGCTTTAGTGGGTTAGGGGCCCATGCGGCCAAATCCCCTCTGTCACTCTTCAGGTTCCTATTGGGTTATACCCATAATGGGACCAAATGCTCATTGTTTTGTCAGAGACAGACTGTCCCCCACCTCCCCAGACCAGGGGTGCTGCATGTGGCTCAATGGGGTAAGCCTATGTGCCTCTGGAGAGCAAGACAGGGTAGGGCGAAAAGACAATTCAGCTATGAAAGTAAGACTGTTCACTCACCCTGGAAGCTGGTGGCATGGCCCATGATCAGGTACTTCAGCTCAAAGCTGTAGGAGCGGATGTTCTGCAGGGTCTCCCTCCGCACGGCTGCCTGGTAGCTCTCCTCCATCTTGCGGGTGCAGCAGGTGGGACCCTGGTGCTTGCAGATCTGCAAGTCAGCATCTGTGGGGGGGGGTGTGTGTGAAATTCCTTCTCAGGATACTCCGGGAAGAAGCGGCAGATGTGCAAATAAAAAGGTCGGATTCTTCTCTCGAACACCAACCCAGCGAGAAGCAGAACAACAATGCTGCATCTGTGGTCGTCTCTCTGGTTCGGGTTCACACAGAACAGAGCTCATACCCACCCCGTGACCGGCATTTCTGACGGCAAGAACAGAAGCAACCACCGAGAAGAAAATAATGCTCATTTCTTCTGCCTTTCAGCACCGCAGGCACGACATGGGGAACATCAGTGCGTTGGGGTTTGTGTGTGTGTCCTGCCAACAACTAATAACAGGGTCGGCTGTTAAAGGATGGGGGTTTTAAAGAATGCACCTAACCCGGGTTTGAATGGGCAGAATACTGTTCACCACTCAGGAGCCTGGCCCCTTCCCTTCTATCTCCCCCCTTCACCTCCATAAGACCCCCCTCAGGAGCGATGCCCTGACATTAGGCAAACCCTCATCTCTGCACCCCAGGCCCAAACCCCCACACTCCCTACAGCCTGAAACTGACCTGATTGGCCAGCGCTACTGCTCACAGCAGCCTGTAGGTGGAGCCAAAAATAACCACATCTGTGATACGCAGCTACCGGCAAACAGCACTTGCCTGGCAAAAACATGTCAGCCAAACCGCAAACTCACCCTGTTTGGCTCTGTTATATTATTTTGACACAGTTCTAGGCCATCCACACAAAAACACTTTTTATTATTCTTCATACACTGAACAGGTTTCCACCTCGAACCCATAACCCTGCACTCATTAGGCCCAGTTCCTTACTCAGCCAGGCCTGTCAGGAAAGAACCACAGAAACTGCCCGAGTGCCAATAGGAAGCAAACCCAGACCCTAGAGACCAAGTCAGCCCCAGGAAAGAGACTCACTCTTTGGGCCATAGGAGCTCGCACCCTGGGCCACAGCCTCTTGCTCCCAGCCTGGCTGTGTAGGAGAAGCGAGTGGTACGGTTACTCAGAGCGGGTACTGGGGGCATCAATCACCCCAGCTTGTATTGCTGACCACGCCAGCCGCATACAGCTTTATAGAGTGGAAGTCCTTCAGGAAAAACACAGAGCATAAAGATCAGGCAGAGGTCCTCACCACCCCATGCCACCAAATTAAAAGCTTGGCGTGTCCAGGCAAACAAAAACATGGGAAGAAAACAAGCCATTCCCGGGAATGATTCAGCAGCGGCCCGACAGGGCCATCCGGGATGGGGTGTGGTGGGGGCCAATCAGAGTTGATGGAGGGGTGGGGGTATCCATGCCAGTGCCATTTTGCTGCACTGGGGTGCGGTCCACCCCCCTTGGCAGTGCATTATCAGAAAGCGGCCAGTTCTCCTCCTGCAGATTTATATAAAAATGATCATCGTGCCCGGAAACGCATCAGCCGCGGCTCTGCCAGGCCCAGTCGTTGCTATGACGGCCAGGGCTCCCACCGGCACCACTTTCTACTCCGTCTGCATGCCTCCTGGGGCCACCAATTGGTCACAAGCCTGTCGATGAGTCGAACTTTGATCAGGCTTCAAAACACCGTCAGTCTCACAATGAAAACGCCTTTATTGCATATGCCCAAGCTACAGGAATTGTTAACATACAATGAATCAAATTTTTAAAAAAATAAAGAACACAATGTCAACTTAGTTATGCATACATTTTACACAAATATTTGTGTAAGTTTGAGTAATGAAGACATATCCATTCAATAGTTGTAGTGATAAGTTGTTTTAACTTAATTAGACTTGTAGAAGTAAAGGCAACATGTTTTGACTATACTTCAATATGTTACTCTAACTTCGAAATACGCATATAGTTTAACCTACAATTGAAACAGGAATAACTTTTTAAAAAAACGCACGCAAATGGTTAACATAATGTTTTAAGTTGTGCCAACGATTTTTTTAGAGATGAATGTTGGGTTTAAATTGTTCAGCAGAGTTCTAATGGGTGACTCAGTGTAGACCAAGGTTTCTCAACCCAGTCCTCGGGGACCACCAGACAGGGAATTGGGAGAGAGCAAAAACATGGACCGTTTGGTAGGTCCCCGAGGACCGGGTTGAGAAACCCTGGTGTATACAACACTGAAACAACCAAGGAGGGTACAAGTCCCAAAAGAGTTACTTCCTTGAAGAGCTGGATTCTTGTGGCTCCTGCATGCTTGACAGAGATCTCAGAATGGTCTCACTGAACCAACGTGAGCACTGCCAGCCGGCAAGGCAATAAATGAAACCTGCATTTAGTCACAGGCCAGGGTGATCGACACCACAGCTCAGACTGATACTCACGTTTCTATCTAAAATAAATGCTTCAATTTGATATTACTGGACAGAGGATCTTACAAAGACTGACCGCTGTATAATTATGCTAAATACACTTTCATACATAACCTTTACTGTTCTTTGATACAACTTTTAGAAAAATTATAATAAAAATTGATGCTGCCTCTCTTGCAGTGTATTTGTCATGTTTTTACGCTTTTAAACGGTGATTAATGGGTGACGAAGTAGCTACCGGAACTCCCTTTGACTGGGGAAAGCTGTAAGTCACTGTAAATAACCTGCTCCATTGATCGCCACACGACTCCCATAAGCCGGTAAAGACCTGAGATAAAACATGTCCCCAGTCAAACACCTAGTCCGACTATGTGTAGTACCTAAGACCTTAGTTGGGATGAAAGCCGGCAAGATGTGGATCGGTACCCGCTGCGAGCCGCACTCACCTGTGCCAGGAGCCTCAGGTACCCACTTCAGGGGACCGATGTGGCGCAGCTGAAAGGCGGTCTTCACTTCGTGACAGCTGTGCGCTTTTACGCAAGGTGCTACCAGAAGTAACGCCGTGGCCACCAGAGCGGACCAGAAGTGAACGCGAAGGAGCCGTGCCTGGGACATTGCACCATTTCAATCCAGAAGGGCAGAGTCGAGAAATGTACACTCAGAACGGCAAACTTGTGCGAGGCGTATATTTTTAACGAAAGCGTTAATATCTCTCAGATGCGCTCCCGTTAGGTTTTGGCATTCTTGACTTTGTTCGGACCCAACGCGGCTTCTTTTGGACACGATTAAAATCCCATCAATGGCATGAAAATCTGGGGGAGGAAAGAGCGGAGCCTTCAGTCCCTTGCGGTGCTGGATCCAAATGCTCAGCAAGGCTGGTACCGCTCGCCTGGCCGCATGCTCGCTCTCCTGATCCTGCGCCGCCAGTGCTCAGGGATCTCTGTAGTGTCGGATGGGATTATTGGCGTCCTCTATAATTAGTCTGACACTCCACGTATGCCGTTTAAAGTTATATTCAGCTCAGCAAGTTAACCGCCATCCGTTTGCAATATCAGAGGCGGCACGGATCCACACGGTCGCCCGTTTCTCTGAGCAGGATCGAAATGAAGACGTTTATTTGCAAATGAAAAAAACCGTGCAAGAAAGTGGGCGGGAGATGTCGTTTGCTTAGGTCTTAAAACGACCCCTCGAATAAATAAAAAACAATGTCTTACCTACACATTTTGAGGTGTTCAGCTTGTATATGTAGACATACACTCACCTAAAGGATTATTAGGAACACCATACTAATACGGTGTTTGACCCCCTTTCGCCTTCAGAACTGCCTTAATTCTACGTGGCATTGATTCAACAAGGTGCTGAAAGCATTCTTTAGAAATGTTGGCCCATATTGATAGGATAGCATCTTGCAGTTGATGGAGATTTGTGGGATGCACATCCAGGGCACGAAGCTCCCGTTCCACCACATCCCAAAGATGCTCTATTGGGTTGAGATCTGGTGACTGTGGGGGCCATTGTAGTACAGTGAACTCATTGTCATGTTCAAGAAACCAATTTGAAATGATTCGAGCTTTGTGACATGGTGCATTATCCAGCTGGAAGTAGCCATCAGAGGATGGGTACATGGTGGTCATAAAGGGATGGACATGGTCAGAAACAATGCTCAGGTAGGCCGTGGCATTTAAACGATGCCCAATTGGCACTAAGGGGCCTAAAGTGTGCCAAGAAAACATCCCCCACACCATTACACCACCACCACCAGCCTGCACAGTGGTAACAAGGCATGATGGATCCATGTTCTCATTCTGTTTACGCCAAATTCTGACTCTACCATTTGAATGTCTCGACAGAAATCGAGACTCATCAGACCAGGCAACATTTTTCCAGTCTTCAACTGTCCAATTTTGGTGAGCTCGTGCAAATTGTAGGAAAAAGAGGCTATTTGTAGTGGAGATGAGCGGTACCCGGTGGGGTCTTCTGCTGTTGTAGCCCATCCGCCTCAAGGTTGTGCGTGTTGTGGCTTCACAAATGCTTTGCTGCATACCTCGGTTGTAACGAGTGGTTATTTCAGTCAAAGTTGCTCTTCTATCAGCTTGAATCAGTCGGCCCATTCTCTTCTGACCTCTAGCATCAACAAGGCATTTTCGCCCACAGGACTGCCGCATACTGGATGTTTTTCCCTTTGCACACCATTCTTTGTAAACCCTAGAAATGGTTGTGCGTGAAAATCCCAGTAACTGAGCAGATTGTGAAATACTCAGACCGGCCCGTCTGGCACCAACAACCATGCCACACTCAAAATTGCTTAAATCACCTTTCTTTCCCATTCTGACATTCAGTTTGGAGTTCAGGAGATTGTCTTGACCAGGACCACACCCCTAAATGCATTGAAACAACTGCCATGTGATTGGTTGATTAGATAATTGCATTAATGAGAATTTGGACAGGTGTTCCTAATAATCCTTTAGGTGAGTGTATAACTGCATGTATACAAAATCGCGAGAAAAGAGGCGGTGTCTCTTGGCTCTCAAATAATCTCCAGTTTTACGAACTGGCACTGGGTAACCCCTTCGCCTATGAAACCGTATTTAGGACTTCGTCGTGTATGTACTGTCTCCCGTTAAACATCCTGCAGATCATGTCATATGATCAAATGTACAAAACTACGTTCTTATTCACGGCATAGGCTAATATACGACATCTATAATTACTTAATGGACAAAACAATCAATACTCAGCAGCGCAAAATCCATAATACTGATCATTTGGCGAAAGGGGCTATCCTTGGGATGTAAAACTAGGTTTTACTTTAATGGATACAGGTATAGTTGAATGGTGGGCGTTTTAATCAAATAAACGCAGACTCAGGGAAATCATGATATGCTCCTGCGTCTGCCCGAGGACTGCTCAACTTCAATAAACTTTGCGTTAAAATATTTTACAAAGATATATACAAATACACACACCCTGAAAAATGTTATAAAAATAAATATCCGCTTATTATGTGATGTAAACAGGAATCCCCGTTGGGATTAAAATGTGAGATAGAGGGTTCCTGCTGCTAGGCTCACTGTTTCATTTCACTTTTATATTGAATTATCCGAGCGGCTGGCGCATCAAATTGAAGTGCTCTGACAGCAGTTATTTCATAGCACGAAAAGCTGTGCGAAAAACCACACACTGACGCCATCAAGCGTCCGCCTGGAGGACTACAACCTTATCATTTTTACTTAATACGGCGCCGGTGTAGTAAGTAAAAGCATTATTAAAGCTGACTCAGGGGCATGGTTCAAATTACTGGGAAGTCAGGGAGAGCTCGGCTCCCCTGAGACGGCAAGGGGGTGCTCTGAAAAATTCTACACTTTTCCGTACATTAAGGTTCTTGGGGGAAAAAAAATAATATATATATATATATATATATATATATATATATATATATATATATGTATGTATCTGTGTGTGTGCGTGCGTGTGTGTTTATTCGTTCATAATAGAATGTTTTTCGCAGTAAACCTGTTACTGACCGCGCTGCCCCGCACTTATATGCATGCGCATGCATGTGACGTGTGTAATTCAAACCCTGCCCAGGGAAAATTATTTTATTGCTGAACAGTGGTTCCTATATTGCTGGGACAGGGCAAAAATAACGTTGCGTTAATCGCCCACATAGATGAAAAACGTGTAATTGCTATTGATAATTAGTCAATATATGGCTTATTAATTCATTCTTCCATTTTGCCACTGCACATTTAAGACCCACATTAAATTTATTAATTAACAGGCATGCGCCGCGGAGGGGGAGGAGGAGGGCGGTATATAACGTCAGTTTTAGGGTTAAAAGTGCTGGATGCAGTCTGACCCGGTCATGGTGACTGCTGACTGGACTGAAAGTGGCCGCACTTGCCCGTGCAGGTCCGAGGAACCAAGCGATAAAGTCACCACTTCCAAAAACCTGCCTTTACTTTAAAATCACAGATAAGGAAAGGTGTCTTTATAGCGGACTATGGCGCTGAAGTAGCCTGGCGACATACTGAAGTGTGCTGACAGTTCATTTTAACCCTAAAAACGGGGGTGGTCAATCTACTGACAGATATCACGGGGGGTACCCCATGGGGTGATTGTCGGGTGTCGAAAAAGTGCATTTACAAAATCGCTGGGGGAGGGGGCACTCCTAAGTCCCCCCACACGTGCCCACTTGTAATACATGGACCACTTTTACGCACCAAATACAAGCGCATTAATAGGGTTACCGACCTGAATACACCAACTAGTGACACTGACGTGGCGCGTCCCAGCCTTATCAGCGGCGTCTGTCTCATTCCCCGACCTGCCCTTGACACACGCTGTTTGTTTTGGCCAGAGGTATTTGGTGATACCAGGACGGCTTTCTCTAACCCCAAACGTCGTGCCACGTCTGCATAAATTTGGCGCTTTGGATGTAACGAGACCCCTTTCATTAGAACAGCATGCCCGGACTGAACGCCTGCCTAGGCTTCTTGCTGGCCGCCGCGGCGCTCGGTGCCTTCACCAGGGCGCTTCTAGGCCTGCACCCGGGCAATCGCTTTTCACAGGAGCTGCCGGCGTCTTTCGTGCTGGTGGCGAGCCGCCTGGAAATACAGACGCTGATGGAGGTCGGCCAGTGGGTTGGAGGGTTCGGCGCGGACGTGGCGTCCACCGTGCTGTTCGTGGTGCTGGTGGTGCATGGCGCTGTGTACCGGTGCGCCACCGGGAACCCGTGCGTAACCATTATGGAGTACCTATTGTGCCGGGAAGGCGCGCTCTCGGTGCTCGCCGGCCTCGCTGCACACTTCCTGGGAGCCTGGCTCGCCCAGCTTTTTGTGCACTACTACTGGTCCCTGGAGCTCAGCGACATGCACATGATCCGAAACCTGATGATGCAGGCATGCAGCCCCACTCTGCGTGTCTCCGTGTACCAGGGCGCGTTCACGGAAGGCGTGTGCGCGCTGGCCTTCCATCTCTTCTACTTGAGCGTGCAGCGCGCGCCCGCAACCTTCGGGGTGCCGGTCGTAGCGCTGGCCCTGGCCTTCCTGTCCTATGCAGGTTTGCAAACCGTGCTGTGGTGCCCACATTTACCATGAGAGATGAGGGACGCATTGAATGTGACAGCGATGCATGAGATGAATGAGAGATTTGCAGAATTATAGTGATGGCTGCACAATTGCCCTGACGTTTTGGCATAAGGGCAGCATTTTCCTTAATTTGCTCTGTTCCAGCCAGTGACTACACCTCCGGCCTCATCAACCCCTCACTGGCCTACACCCTCACCTTCCACTGCCCCGGCTTCACCCTCTTGGAGTACACAACGGTGTTTTGGCTCGCACCTCTGGCCGGTAAGTTCGCAGTGCAAGTAAGTCCTGGTGACTCTTGGTACCAAAGTTGCTTCTTTACATTTATTTTATATTAGCCGAAGCTTTTATATAAAACGACATACAAGCAAGGTTAATAGTACAGTATGATCGTACGTGCCCTCAAAGAGTCGACTGTAACACTGGTGGACTCGGGGGGTGGACTGCCCACCGGTGTCCTCATGATTGAAAAGAATGTTGCTAAAGTGCCCTTTAGGGCTGCAAAAACACCGCTATTGCCTGTCCTTCACATTGGAAAAAATGGCCGAATTTCTTTTAGGACGCCCCTTCATGTGACAATGTGATGCAGGGCCATATAAGGTGCCCTCTGCATGCCCTTCCAAGTGAGCATACATGAAGAGCCCCTGTAATAGAGAAAAAAACATCTTCCAGTTAAGAAAATTTGTGCTTTTCCACTGGCATACAGGAATCAAGCTGTACTTGAGCTGTACTGCTAAGAGAAAAGTTAGTGCGGTTTCAGCTGTCCTCAGTTTTCCACTGCAGAAGGGTCCAATCAGCAAAAGCGCTGCTAGGTTTGGAGACTGACAGTGACGTAAAACCAAAGAGATGCTCATTTACTGTTCACACATTGCACAACGTGATTTACTATGTGCTAATTTCTGTTTGCAAGTCTGTGAGAATTGGCATCTTACGTTAATGCTAGTGGAATTAGCATTCACTAACGTAAATTTGCATTACGAATCCATGCCATTCAGCCAGTGGCATCATGCCCAGCGATGCTGAGGGGGCACACATGCAAAAACTGTGTCAAATAGATGATTCCTCAAAGTCACACACCCCGTTTGGTATTGGATTCTTCCAAACTTTGCGACCGCAGGTATGAACGCACTGAGAATTCTACTGTGCATCAATGGAGCAAAAGATTAACTGTGGGTTGCTGAAACAGTTAGTAGAGCAATAGCATCAAACATTTTTTCAAACGAGTGCAAAAATGAATTGCAATTATTTATACATAATTGCATTTGAGAAATATAGGCCTACTTTGCTTTGCAAGATAGGTGGCTACTACCAGCTAAAGTTAGCCGCTCCTCAATCCGGTTGTTTAGCCTTCTGGCTCGCTAGCTAGTTGTGACTTGTAACATAGCATCCCATAACATTACTAAAGGAGTGCTCTGAATATCATGACAGTGACCTGAAAGTTTTTACTGCCACTATCCCAGGTTATAGTTAGCAAAATACTGAATTCTATTTATTTGTAAATGCAGAGGAAAACATTCAGCATTGTTTTAAAAAAAACTGAGAAGGCCCCAGTCCAGGCAAATTACGTTATTTTTTTCTCCTTTTTGGGGCAAGTACTGCCATACTCTAACTGTGCCTTCTCAGAATCCTGGCTGCATGACGCCCCTGTATTCAGCTATTCTATAGCACTTTTTATGTAGGAGGCTGTATATTTACAAGTTCTGAGTTGTCGGGAATGCATCAATAAATCACGATGTGCATTACTACTACTGGACCGTAAGGTGAGGGAGTGCATTAAATGCAAATAACATGTTGTCAAAGTAAATACAATTTGTTGCTCTGCTTGTTTTTCTCCATAGGAATGGCTGTGGCGCTATTCTTGCACTGCGGTCACATTCCCCGCCTATTCTCACGAAATTTACTGTACTCTCAGAAGACCCGCTTCCGAGTACCAACAGAAGTAAAGATAAAGGCAGGAAAGGTGAAATGACAAGATGCCAGCAGGGGGTGCCAGCGTTTTTATTAATCCGCCACCCTCCAGCAGAACTAGCTCTCCGAGCAAGCCCACAAATGACCGTTAAACATGTAGGTTTGTTTCAATTATTATTTTTTTTTTTACTTTACAGAAAGGCTGTTTAAACAATTCCATAAAAGATGCCATTGGCGTACTCTACCAGTATTGGGGTAATATTGTGTAACAAACTTTTAAAACAAATGTTTAGAACTGAGAAACTTTGCCAGGTTTAATTTCCCCGGTAATCTTTTTTTCAGTCAACACACTCAAACAGTCTCACTTAGATCATTTGGTTACTTTCGGAACCTATCAACCAGACACACCTTTGGTCAAATTATGCCTGCCAACAGATGGACATGGAGCAAATTCCCATCATACCTTCCCTTCACCTTTATATACAGCAGATGGTGTGGTGAAAACATGGAAACTCATTTGTCACTCAGTAAAGCCTACTCACCCAATCAGGAGAGACCCGATCTAGTGTTAGCCAATCTCTACTATATTTTAGACCCAGCCTGCACACCTGTGAGTGGGAGTAAGACATCCACACTGGCAGCAGAACTAATCAACCTGTACACTGATAGAAATTAAAACATTTACTAGTCAACTTTTGCTCAGACTTCCAGCAAAAGCATCTCCTTCCAAATCCACTTATTTCCTAAAGAATGTTGGCACGCACATCTCACCAAACCTACAGAGTGGAACATGACCTATGACCAGCTATCACATCGCTAAAGAACCAAACTCATGGTTTCCATTGTACTTCCAGTTTTCTAGCAGCCTCACTGTAACAGTGTAGAGCCATTGTGGACAGACTGCATGCAAACCCCGCAAGATGGAGCAGAAGGTTAAATCTAAAGCTGGGGCCGGACTTTGGTTGAGTTAAGCCAGCTTTCTTGGAGTGGGCCATCAAAGAGACTTAAGGGCCACAGTGCCCTCTTTGGGAGGAAGTGGGGATGGCACTGGGTCCTACTGCAGGTGGACCACTCTGGGAGACAGAAGACTCAGGTCCTTTGGCAACAGTCTTTCGTTCTGTGGTGGGGAGAGTCAGAGTGACGAAATACAATCAGCTCAGAGAGTGTATAAGTGCCTTAAAAAAATTAGCTATTTTTTTTTTTTATAAAACGGGCTCGACAGAAAGACAGAGGAGTCTCTCACAGTTATCCAAAGGTAGATGCTAGATCAGACGGTGGGAGGGATCCCTGAAACTCTACGCTGTATTATTCATACAGCTGTATAAAGACATTCTCACAATGGACCAACTTGAGAATAGCATTAAAGTTTGGTGTAATTATTTCTCCTGACCCTCAGGAGAAACAACCAATCTGCAGCAGAGAGTTTAGTGTGTCCCTCAGGCTGATCCAATCTAGCACCAGTAATGCATCTTTACCCAGAATGCACCCAGACAGCATAAGAGTCATGAGATACCAGTTAGCAGTTCTGATTTAGCCCCTACCTGGTTGGGCCTGGTTTTCCAGCTGGGCCTCCGGTTGGTCGACCCAAAGCCGATGCTCGGGATTGTTCAGCAGCCTTTTTGAGTGCCCACAGCTTAGGCAACGGGTCACAGTCGCCCTGTGCTTCCGACCATATCCTGAGCATGGCGAGAGCAGCAGCACTTCAGTTTTCCCCCAAGCCAACCAGCTGGCCAACGCTGCGTTAGCTTGATCACAAGGCATTTCCTGCTCTTGGACATACTTACGTCTCTGTCGCACCGTTGCAGTCATTCCAGGCACCAGTAGGGAGCAGCACTTCTTACATATTGTCCTTTTCACGGATGGATCTCTGTCAGCAGTTTATCAGCCTTCTAAGTAACACTACTGTAAGCAGTTCAGTACCAGGCACAAAGTAAGACTAAGGGACATGCTAACAACTTGCAACTTAACAGGTAGGCCTAAACAAAGTGTATACCCAATATTTATATAGTATTTACACTTTTCCATTCCTTTTCACGAGGACAAATAGTCTGGGGAAAATATGCTGTTAAAATCTTGACAGCATACACACGACAGCAGTAACTTGTGTATAGCAGTGATTCAAAGTGTCAGATCATTTTGGTGAACTGAACGAAATGAATCAAAAAAAGAATCGCTTTGTCCATCACTAATACAGACCCATGCAGCGATAAGCTTCAAATAGTCCTAATTGGCTAACATGCTATTAAAAACGCATTGACACAAAAGGGACGCCAGAGCCATGCGCTCTTAATTAAAGCCGACACACTTACTGTCTTAACACCAAGCGCCTGGATATAGTCCTCTGTGTGAAACAGTAGAACCGGGCCAGCTCCACGTTTTCCGGATTGTGGGCCAGGACACAGTGTGCCGCCTGTGTGGGGAAACGCATCCATGTGGATCTGTAACGGGACACTCGGCGGCTGTGTTCAAATAATACATAGTCTACAGGAACGCACACGTACCTGATAAAGGAAGTTGATCCTCTGCAACGCCTCCTTATCCTTTATGTTTCCCGCCATCGCGGAATCTTTTTACTACTTACTAAAGCGGACACAATAAATTTTCTCAGGCGGTGTGCACAAACAACATTCTCATTTAACGTTTAACAGCATATTCGGAACGTACTACAGACATACCTCACGTAAAGCCTTGCTTGAAGTGTCTGAAATCATATGCTGTTAATAAAGTTTTGTCAGATACGGATCCTCACAAGTAACAAACTTAACGAAAGTCAGAGACGGCGACCGGTTTTATTAACTCTGTTTAAAAAATAAAAACAAAGTTTTGAAATCAAAGCATAATAGTGCAACGTACAGCAGTAGATGCAAGCAATTAGGAAATGAGATAAGATCAAGTTAATGACTGCGGCAAAATTGTAATTCCCTGGCAGAAAATTCTCGGTAGAAACAGCCGTAAAGATAGTAAAAGACCGTGTCTGGAAAGACATCATTTCATTCTGAAACAAAATCAAGTGGCCCGTACGGGGATCGAACCCGCGACCTTGGCGTTATTAGCACCACGCTCTAACCAACTGAGCTAACCGGCCAAGATGCCATCTACCTTCTATTATGCGTGGAAGAATGCATGCTATTTCTGTCAGCGGAGTAAAGTCGGCAGTGGGTTCTCTTGCCTGTCGATCATCGGTTGGAAGTAAAACAAATATTTCAGCGGTCTCGGCTTCCCATTGGCCAGCGGCGGCGAAATGTTTCAGAACGGTCTCGACTGATTGGTCGAGCGACGAGACTGGACCCGCGCTAATGGCCAGCGTGGCGATGACCCACCTGTCCTCCCGTCGCGCGCTTATTTGAATAATTCTGTATCTGAAGGCTGTACATCTGAATGTCTTGGCTGATTATCTTCATATCTGTCACGCTTTCAACTTCACATCGAACATCTACACAGCGCTAACAGGTAAGTCCAACAAACTATTAAATCTGTGCATAAATCTCTCGGGTAAGTCCGTTTCTAGCGTTACTGTTTTGTTATTTTTATAGCGTCATGTTTTGTTATGTAGTATGTACATGATTAGTTTTATGTTTGACGGTTAATTTGATTGGCAGTTTGACCTAGCGATCTTAATGTTGTCGATTGAGCGTCATATTCATACGAATACTGTCGATACTGCTGTAAAATGTGGAATCTGCGAAAAACAATTTGCATAGAAGTGTTTTGCATAGAATTTGCGATAGAATTTTTGCATACAACAGTTACGCATTCAGTGTCATTAGTCACACTTCAGGCCAGTAATTTCTCAGAATGCAATTATAAAATGTAAACACAACCCTGTTTTCTTAAAAAGGGATGGGATGTGCATGTATGTTCATCCAAATTTTTTAGGATGCATTGTATCAATATATCAGTATTTTTTCCCGTTATGTCTTGCACTATCCTCCTGAGGTCCAGCAATTCGTCTTTATCCCCTGTAGAGGACAATATGTTTTTGATCATATCTCTCATACGGCACATGCCACTATAAATTCCTTTTGTTTCTTAAAGAGGACAGCTAGAGCTTTAAGATGACGTTACATGTTTGCAGATGTGACCTTGCCGACCTCCTCTTCCTGTCAAATTTTAAATCAATATGATTTTTTTCTCCCCTGGATCTCAAGAGGCTACACCAACATATGTTTGCATTTTATTGATGTGTTCAATATTTTTTGCTCAGGCTGATGTTTTTTTTACTATAAACACAGCCCTATATTCTTAAAAGGGGACGGAATGTGCATGTATTTGCACCCAAACTTCTTTAGGACCTATTATATCAATATTTATTTGTATTATGTCTTGCAGTATGTCAACATCAGATGGACAGGGAGTCCGGCAACCTGAGCGACACTGCAGCAATGTGCAATATTATGCGGAATATGGATGTGTTTCTCGGGTAAGCAATTAAACCACAAAGCACAACATCATCACATCCCACCAACATCAACACAAAAGTCCCATGTTAACTGATCCCTCATTTGATTCATGCACATAGGTATGCCTGCTTCTTCCCCAAAATGGGCGAGACCTTGAGGCAGCTGGAGGCTCTGTCAGAAAAAGTGTGTTGTGGGATTTGGTGCACATAAGCATTGTACCCATAAGGACAGGGAAAGGAGGCGGTAAAGTCCCTGTTTTAGCTTTATGTATTGTAGTCTGCACAGTTATTTAAAGTTCATGCATAGGAAGTGAGCAGTCACTCTTCACAGTAGCCTACTAAATGTGCTTGTAGTAGTAATGATTGTAGTTGTCGTTAATAATGACTGACGATTCAGTGTCTCCCCCCACCCCTGTCTGTTATCCAGCTAGGTGCAGTGGGTTAGGGAGCAGCTGTTGAAGGCGGAGACCAAAATGGATATGCTGAAGAATACGTCCAGAGGGGGGATGCACAGCAGACACTGCTCAGCTCAGTGCCCTCCATGGTGCCTCTTGCCATCCCACTGAATCCACCAGGCTCCTCTAAGGACATGCCCACCACAGCTCCTGGTGAGTTTTAAATGCAGTATATGCAGAACTAACAACTTCAGTGTTATTTTATTCAGACTTATGCATTCAGATGCTTTGCATCTGTGTTTGTCTGTGTTACTTCCTTTCTCATCTTGTCAGCTATTCAGAGGCTCTGATGGAGCATCGGGGTACAACCACCTGGTCAGGCTGGCGAGAGACCAGGTGGGGCTGCACCACGAGCCCTATGTTTCAGACAGTCACGTCGCCAGCATCGTCTCACTGTGGAACAACCTGCTGGAGAGAGACAGGTAGCTACCTACCGAGGCACAGGGACTGGCTCCTGCAGGGCAGGTTCAAGGCCAGCCACCTCAAGATAAGTGTGCACAGGGCAGGAAAGCCTGAAACAATGAGTGAATTGTTTGTGTAGACAATGATATTACAGATTTCCAGGCATGCATTCTCTGCTGCAGTGTTACACTTGGCCTAACTTCTAAAAAAATGTTTTTGAGCTGACTCCTAGAGGCCATCTGCTCAGAGCTCTGCTCTCTTCACCCAGCTGGCAAGAAGATGACTGGGGTGCGGCTGAACCGCTAGGACTACAGCAGGATCAGACAGCTGGGGCTCATGCAGGCCACAAACTATCTGTTTGGTAAGTGTGTTCGGCCAACATTCGGGATCAGCTGAAATGAGGGATTTCTTATTGATTAATGTTAACTAAGGTTATTTTAAAAATGTCTAGTTTCTTGAAGGCATAACAGTTTAGTCAGGTGGCAAGAATGTGCTGTGTTCTCTGTGGACATCCCTCTCCCCAGCCCCAGCCTGACAACAAACAGCCAGGCGCACCGAGTGGAGGAGGAGCGAGGCAGCTGACACAGGGTTCCCCATCCCAGCCTGCAGGAGCCATCATCACTACATGTGCAAGCAGTGTGGGCAGCCACAGAAGCAGGTGTTTGGAGAGAGGAGGTTAAAAAAAAATATTCCTCTGTGAAAAGGCGGAAGGGAAGATATTTGAAGAGTGGAAGGTTCAGCAGGAGGAGCCACATTAATTTAATGCTTTTTACAATTAGTTAAATTTTTCTGATTTTCTTATATTGTGTAATTAAAATTATTCTTATAAATTATTATAACTACTATATTGCATTATTATATTTTATATTATTTTTATTTTAAAAAATTATAAAGTTTTGCTGAAGTAAGGTAAGGTGTATATATCAGACCCCCCCCCTGTTGAAAGCTATATATGTTATTTTCAGAGTTATGGCTGGAGCTGGATTGGACCTCTTGGCATGTAGCCTAGTGTTTTGTATTATATCATCCTTATAAGAACATAAGAACTATACAAATGAGAGGAGGCCATTCGGCCCATCGAGCTCGCTTGGGGAGAACTTAACTAATAGCTCAGAGTTGTTAAAATCTTATCTAGCTCTGATTTAAAGGAACCCAAGGATTCAGCTTGCACTACGTTATCAGGAAGACTATTCCATACTCTGACTACACGCTGTGTAAAGAAGTGCTTCCTTAAATCCAGTTTGAAATGTTCTCCCGCTAATTTCCACCTATGGCCACGAGTTCTTGTATTTGAACTAATGCTGAAGTAACTATTCGGTTGAACAGCATCCAAACCTGTTAGAATCTTATAGACCTGGATCATGTCCCCCCTCAGTCTCCTTTGCTTGAGGCTGAACAGATTTAGCTCAAATAACCTTTCCTCGTATGACATTCCTCTAAGACCAGGAATCATTCTTGTGGCCCTACGCTGCACCTTTTCTAAGGCCGCTATGTCCTTTTTAAGATATGGTGACCAAACCTGTACACAATATTCTAGGTGAGGTCTCACCAAGGAATTGTATAATCTTAGCATTACCTCCCTTGACTTAAACTCCACACACCTGGAGATATACCCCAACATCCTATTGGCCTTTTTTATTGCTTCCCCGCACTGGCGAGAATGAGACATGGAAGCATCAACATACACACCAAGGTCTTTCTCATAATCAGCTACCTTTATTTCAGTAGGTCCCATAAAATACCTGTACTTTATATTTCTGCTCCCTACATGGAGTACCTTACATTTGTCTATGTTAAATTTCATCTGCCAGGTGTCAGCCCAGTCACTAATTAAATTAAGATCCCGCTGTAGCTGCTGAGCCGCTAGTTCAGTATCTGCTACACCACCCACCTTGGTGTCATCTGCAAATTTCACCAGTTTACTGTATATATTGGTGTCTATATCATTTATATAAATTAGGAACAAAAGTGGTCCTAAAATTGAACCCTGCGGTACCCCACTATGAACGCAGGCCCACTGTGACATTGAGCCTCTTATAACTACTCGCTGCTTCCTATCCGTTAACCTGTTATCAATCCAGGTCGCGACAGTTCCTAAAATACCTGACGCTATAAGTTTAAGTGAGAGCCTCTTGTGGGGAACAACATCAAAAGCCTTTTGGAAATCTAAGTAGATGACATCATAGGCCTTCTTATCATCAACTTCCTGAGTAGCTTCCTCAAAAAACTCCAACAGATTTGTTAAACAGGATCTACCTCTCCTAAATCCATGCTGGCTATCCCTCAAAATGTTATTTGAGTCCAGGTAATCTACCATGTTCTCTTTGATTATAGCCTCCATAACTTTACCAGTTATACAAGTTAGACTGATTGGCCTATAGTTTGACAAATTACTTCTATCCCCTTTTTTGAAAATGGGCGTCATGTTGGCATGCTTCCAATCAGAAGGTACCACACCTTCAGATAAGGATTTTTGAAACAGTAATGTTAAGGGTTGGCAAATAATATCCCTCATCTCTTTTAACACTATAGGTAAGATGCCATCAGGGCCCTGTGATTTATTTATTTTGAGCTTAGCTAGGCTTTGCAAAACATCAGTTTCAGTTATATATATATTAGTTATAGACGATGTTGGATTAGTAATAAGAACTGGTAAGTTACTAGTGTCCTCAACAGTGAATACCCGTGCAAAACTATCATTGAACTCATTTACTATGTCAATGTCGTTTTCAATTATAAGACCCTTACTATCCTGCAGATTAGTGATTTCAGCTTTTAGAGCTCTTTTAGAGTTAAAATACTGGAAGAAACTTTTAACGTCATCCTTAGCCTCCAATGCGATCTTCCTTTCGACATTCCTTTTAGCTCGTCTAATGTCATTTTTTAATTCAGCCTGTAGATTTAGATACTCTTGCTTTATTATGTCATCATCAGTTATTTTCCATCTCTGGAACAAAGCCCTTTTCCTCCTTACTTTATACTTTATGTCCCTATTAAACCACCTAGGTTGCAATTTCCTTGATTTATTCTTGCTAGAAACAGGTATGAAGTCCTCTTGTACTTGCAATAATGTGCTTTTAAAAAATCCCCATGCCTCTTCAACAGTTTTGTTAATTAACTCCATCCAGTTCACAGTTTCTAGTTTTAATCTCATACAATTGAAGTTAGCCTTCCTAACATTAAATATTTTTGATTTGGACTTTGCTCTTCGGGCACTAAACTTAATCTCAAATTTAACCATGTTATGATCGCTACTGTCAAGTGGTTCTAAAACATCTAATTTACCAATCCTGTCCTGGTTATTAGACAAAACAAGATCAAGAATGGCATCTCCCCTGGTAGGGGTGTTAACAAACTGAGTAAAAAAACAATCCTGTACTAATTCCACCATGTCAAGTTCATTTTCAGAAGAGCCAGCAACAATGTCCCACTGCATCCCCGGTAGATTAAAATCACCCATAACTACCACATCATTTTTATTGCTCATAATCCTAATATCACTGTATAACAATCTGCTACGAGATTGCTACGAGTACTTTCTGCAAAAGTGGGCTGGGACTGCCGTCGTTGTACAAATAAAGGTAATTTAAAATGAAAGGGGAGTGACATCTTTACATTCGTGGCAAGACACAGGGCCCTCTGGATAAAGTGAAAGTAAGAGAAAGCTTACGGCACTTGGTAATCCCAGGCAGTCTCCCAACCAAGTACTAACCAAGCCCGGCCCCGCTTAGCTTCCGAGATCAGACGAGATCGGGCGCAGTCGGAACGGTATGGCCGTAAGCGAGGGAAGCTGCCAGAATCAGCCCTTTTGTTTTCAGTTGAGGGTTTATTGAGAGTCGCACCGAGAGAAGAGCAGACGTCGATGCGGCATTGATGTCAAGATGTCTTTGAGAAAGTCGTTATTAAAATGAGGAAGAAAGCGGTGAGTTGTATACGATTGCTACGAATACTTTCTGCAAAAGTGGGCTGCCGTCATTGTACAAATAAAGATACTTTGTGAAATGAAAGGGGAGTGACATCTTTACATTCGTGGCAAGACGCAGGGCCCTCTGGATAAAGTGAAAGTAAGAAAAAGCTTACGGCACTTGGTAATCCCAGGCAGTCTCCCAACCAAGTACTAACCAAGCCCAGCCCCGCTTAGCTTCCGATATCAAGCTAGATCGGGCACAGTCGGAACGCTATGGCCATAAGCGTGGGAAATGGCCAGAATCAGCCCTTTTGTTTTCAGTTGAGGGTTAATTGAGAGTCGCACCGAGAGAAGAGCAGACGTCGATGCGGCATTGATGTCAAGATGTCTTTGAGAAAGTCGTTCTTAAAATGAGGAAGAAAGCGGTGAGTTGTATACGATTGCTACGAGTACTTTCTGCAAAAGGGGGCGGGGACTGCCGTCGTTGTACAAATAAAGCTAATTTGTGAAATGAAAGGGGAGTGACATCTTTACATTCGTGGCATAGACGCAGGGCCCTCTGGATAAAGTGAAAGTAAGAAAAAGCTTACGGCACTTGGGAATCCCAGGCAGTCTCCCAACGAAGTACTAACCAAGCCCGGCCCCACTTAGCTTCTGAGATCAGACGAGATCAGGCGCAGTCAGAACGGTATGGCTGTAAGCGAGAGAAGCAGCCAGAATCAGCCCTTTTGATTTCAGTTGAGGGTTTATTGAGAGTCGCACCGAGAGAAGAGCAGACGTCGATGCGGCATTGATGTCAAGATGTCTTTGAGAAAGTCGTTCTTAAAATGAGGAAGAAAGCGGTGAGTTGTATACGATTGCTACGAGTACTTTCTGCAAAAGTGGGCTAGGACTGCCGTCGTTGTACAAATAAAGGTAATTTGTGAAATGAAAGGGGAGTGACATCTTTACATTCGTGGGAAGACGCAGGGCCCTCTGGATAAAGTGAAAGTAAGAAAAAGCTTACGGCACTTGGTAATCCCTGGCAGTCTCCCAACCGAGTACTAACAAAGCCCGGCCCCGCTTAGCTTCCGAGATCAGATGAGATCGGGCGCAGTCGGAACGGTATGGCCGTAAGCATGGGAAGCGGCCACAATCAGCACTTTTGTTTTCAGTTGAGGGTTAATTGAGAGTCGCACCGAGAGAAGAGCAGACGTCGATGCGGCATTGATGTCAAGATGTCTTTGAGAAAGTCGTTCTTAAAATGAGGAAGAAAGCGGTGAGTTGTATACGATTGCTACGAGTACTTTCTGCAAAAGGGGGCGGGGACTGCCGTCGTTGTACAAATAAAGCTAATTTGTGAAATGAAAGGGGAGTGACATCTTTACATTCGTGGCATAGACGCAGGGCCCTCTGGATAAAGTGAAAGTAAGAAAAAGCTTACGGCACTTGGGAATCCCAGGCAGTCTCCCAACGAAGTACTAACCAAGCCCGGCCCCACTTAGTTTCTGAGATCAGACGAGATCAAGCGCAGTCAGAACGGTATGGCTGTAAGCGAGAGAAGCAGCCAGAATCAGCCCTTTTGATTTCAGTTGAGGGTTTATTGAGAGTCGCACCGAGAGAAGAGCAGACGTCGATGCGGCATTGATGTCAAGATGTCTTTGAGAAAGTCGTTCTTAAAATGAGGAAGAAAGCGGTGAGTTGTATACGATTGCTACGAGTACTTTCTGCAAAAGTGGGCTAGGACTGCCGTCGTTGTACAAATAAAGGTAATTTGTGAAATGAAAGGGGAGTGACATCTTTACATTCGTGGGAAGACGCAGGGCCCTCTGGATAAAGTGAAAGTAAGAAAAAGCTTACGGCACTTGGTAATCCCTGGCAGTCTCCCAACCGAGTACTAACAAAGCCCGGCCCCGCTTAGCTTCCGAGATCAGATGAGATCGGGCGCAGTCGGAACGGTATGGCCGTAAGCATGGGAAGCGGCCACAATCAGCACTTTTGTTTTCAGTTGAGGGTTAATTGAGAGTCGCACCGAGAGAAGAGCAGACGTCGATGCGGCATTGATGTCAAGATGTCTTTGAGAAAGTCGTTCTTAAAATGAGGAAGAAAGCGGTGAGTTGTATACGATTGCTACGAGTTCTTTCTGCAAAAGTGGGCTGGGACTGCCGTCGTTGTACAAATAAAGATACTTTGTGAAATGAAAGGGGAGTGACATCTTTACATTCGTGGCAAGACGCAGGGCCCTCTGGATAAAGTGAAAGTAAGAAAAAGCTTACGGCACTTGGTAATCCCAGGCAGTCTCCCAACCAAGTACTAACCAAGCCCGGCCCCACTTAGCTTCTGATATCAGACGAGATCGGGCGCAGTCGGAGCGGTATGGCCGTAAGCAAGGGAAGCAGCCAGAATCAGCCCTTTTGTTTTCAGTTGAGGGTTTATTGAGAGTCGCACCGAGAGAAGAGCAGACGTCGATGCGGCATTGATGTCAAGATGTCTTTGAGAAAGTTGTTCTTAAAATGAGGAAGAAAGCGGTGAGTTGTATACGATTGCTACGAGTACTTTCTGCAAAAGTGGGCTGGGACTGCCGTCGTTGTACAAATAAAGGTAATTTGTGAAATGAAAGGGGAGTGACATCTTTACATTCGTGGGAAGACGCAGGGCCCTCTGGATAAAGTGAAAGTAAGAAAAAGCTTACGGCACTTGCTAATCCCAGGCAGTCTCCCAACCGAGTACTAACCAAGCCTGGCCCCGCTTAGCTTCCGAGATCAGATGAGATCGGGCGCAGTCGGAACGGTATGGCCGTAAGCATGGGAAGTGGCCACAATCAGCACTTTTGTTTTCAGTTGAGGGTTAATTGAGAGTCGCACCGAGAGAAGAGCAGACGTCGATGCGGCCTTGATGTCAAGATGTCTTTGAGAAAGTCATTATTAAAATGAGGAAGAAAGCGGTGAGTTGCATACGATTGCAACGAGTACTTTCTGCAAAAGTGTGCGGGGACTGCCGTCGTTGTACAAATAAAGATACTTTGTGAAATGAAAGGGGAGTGACACCTTTACATTCGTGGCAAGACGCAGGGCCCTCTGCATAAAGTGAAAGTAAGAAAAAGCTTACGGCACTTGGTAATCCCAAGCAGTCTCCCAACCAAGTACTAACCAAGCCCGGTCCCGCTTAGCTTCCGAGATCAGACGAGATCGGGCGCAGCTTTTTTTTTTTTTTTTTTAAACCACTCAGAACGACAGTGCCACACATACACCACAGCAGGGGGGCGGTACAGGGAGAGGGGCCAGGGAACGGGGCACGCCCGCGCTCCAAGACCCCTACTCACAGGGTGCAGCAGTCCTCATCATGTAGGCGTGGAATTTAATAAAAATAAAAACCAAGCACAATCAATAAAAGCCAATCAAGTAAAACGCCAATTAGAATGAGCAAGAGACCCAACAACGAACAACACAGAAGACGAACAACAAGCAGCACATGACCCACCCATACACACAAACCCAAGAAAAACAACCCAAGCAACCCACCTAAAACAGCAAAACAAAAGAAAACAAGCAGCCCACCCTCAAAACGCATCCCAAACCAAACGCCCACCCACAACAGACACAAAAGGAACCCGGTCCACATAAGAACCGGGGCATGTCATG
Source organism: Paramormyrops kingsleyae (assembly GCF_048594095.1). Taxonomy (NCBI): domain Eukaryota; kingdom Metazoa; phylum Chordata; class Actinopteri; order Osteoglossiformes; family Mormyridae; genus Paramormyrops; species Paramormyrops kingsleyae. Next base: position 45,604,962 of record NC_132800.1, read on the forward strand.
AGGCCCGGCAGACAATAAAAACACCTTGGATAAAACCAGACGCAGCCGGTAGTGGCACATTAAAATCGGGTCTAAAACCACACCCTCGTGGCGGGCCTTGTTGCGCCGCAACCAGATCACGTACTTGGCAACAGCTAAAAACAAATTAAGAAAGGTGCTGGCGGGGTGGACCTTGGGGACACCAAACAGGAACATGACCTGCCACCCCGCCTCCGTAAAAACAGGCATGGCCCCACCGCCCCGGCTATCCTGTCCACCACCTCCAGTACCCAGACAATAAAGCCAACTAACTGAGCGCAGCCAAAGAACAGGTGTGTGCAGCCCTCCTCCACTTCCCGGCACACTGGGCAGAGCGGAGACGCGGCGAAGCCCAGTCTATGCAGCCACCACATTGACCATAGGGCATTGTGCCGCTGTCTGAAATCAAAATGGGCCAGGGCAGGGTCCGCCGGGCAGGCCAGCACGTTCCCCCACAACAGGTCAGGCCCCAGGGCGGGGAAGCACCTGCTCCAAAAGTCCTGCGCCACCGGGGCAACAAAAGCACGCTGCCTGTAGAGGCGGGCAAAGTCACGGGTAACGCACGCTCCCAAGGGGACGAGCGACCCGGACAGCCGCCTCACGTACACCGTGGGGAAACGGGGGGCCACATCCCGGGGGCTGTCGGCCTGCTCAATGTCACGCACCCAGTCAGCGGGGAGGGCAGCTCTCGCCGCCAGACACTGCCTGGCAACAGTGACCCTGGAGGCCCTCTCGGCCACAGCCTCAACCTGGTCATAGACGGCGAGGTCTCGCACCTGACGCACTCCAGCCTCCCACCAGTGCCGGAACTCGAGGGGTTGCCCCCCGGAGAGGACGCGCGGGTTGAGCAGCAGCGGCTGCTGAAGCAGAAGCTGCCGCCCCTCAGGCACCACGACAGTGTGCTCCTGGAACTCACCCCACGCCAACAGGAGCTGCGCGTAGAGGGATGGGATGCTGCGCACCATGCCGGGCCGGAGACGCATCCAAAGAGCGTCCTCGGCCAGCTCCCTCCCAGCACACTGTTCCAGCCGGAGCGAGAGCACCACCTTCCACAGGGAGGGGCGACTCTCGTCCAGGAAGGCCTGTAGCATCCGCACACGCAGGGCCTTAGCCTGGACCAGAGGGTCCAGGAGGCCCAGCCCACCCCTGTCGGGAGGGCCAATCAAGGTAGTGTAAGCCACCAGGACTCTGCCCCCCCCCCCAGAGGAAGCGCAGGACGGCCTTCCGCAACCTGGCATAGTGTCCGTGGGGCAGGTGAGTGACGCTCAGGTGATACCACAGCACAGATAACACCAATGCGTTCAACAGTAACACCCTCTGCTGCAGCGAGAGGAGACGGCCCGCCCACCCGGCCAGCTGCCGCTCCACAGCACCCGTGAGGTCGTCCCACATCCTCCCCGTCGTGACCTCGGCGCTCCTCCCTAGCAACACGCCCAGGAGACGCACCTCCCCCTCGGCCTCAGTTAGCCCCAGCTAGGCGGGCAGAGGCCCAGCCAAGCCGAGCCGCAGGTAGACCGACTTCTGCAGGTTGACCCTAGCCCCAGTAATGTCACAGTACTGCTGCACGCTGCGCAACGCAGCCCCCACGCTGGCCCCGTCGGGCACGAGCAGGGTGGTGTCGTCAGCGTACTGGAAGACCGGCAGAGCGAAGCATGTCGGGCCGATGGGCACCCTAGCAATGTCACGAGAGGTGGCCACCAGGAGGCCGAGGGGCTCGACCGCCAAGGTGTACAAGGCGGCCGACAGGGGGCAGCCCTGCCGCACCGAACGCGTCATGCGGAAGGGAGCAGTGACGTAGCCGTTACAGGCGACCGCGGTCATGGCGGAGGTGCACAAGAGGCGCGTCCAGGCCAGGAAGCCCGGGCCGAAGCCGAACACCTCCATCACACGCTGGAGGTAGGCGTGCTCGACCCTGTCAAAGGCCTTGGCGAAGTCGAGCTTCACCAGCTAACCGGGCGTACCCGCCGTCTCCATGAACCCCACCGCCGCCTGCACATCACCCCGTACGTCTGGGTGGTGCGGATGAGAGACAGCAGCACCCGACTGAGCCGGGAGGCCAAGACCGAGGCCAACACCTTGTGTAAACACCTTTAGCACGGTTACGAGGGTGGTTGTTGTTTCATTTTTAACTTTTATTTTTACGTGTGTAATTGTCTGTCCTTGTTAATTGACAGCGTGAGTGTTACCGACAGCTGCGGGCGCGAGCGGCGTTTCTGTCTGCGTCCTTCGCATCAAACACCCGCGGGTAATATTATCGAACATCGGTAACATTAACTTTAAAAGGACAGTTGCTCCGGAGCTTTGCTCGGTCGCAGGTCGGGGCCGGGAGGACATTTTCCACTTTTTTTCCCACTCCGGCAGTAGCCTGCTTTGTGAGGGTTTTTTGTGGTTTTTGGCCTCCCTAGAGCAACTTCGCTTTAGTTTAGCTAAACGTGGTTCAACAGGAAGTTAATCTCGGGTAAGTAATTGTAAATTTGGTTATTTTAAAAGTTTAATTTAAAGGTTGTTATCGCTGACGCTGCCGGATAATTTATAATAAAGTTCCGATTTAACGCAAGTGTTAATTTAGTGTTTTAGTGTACGCGGCACTTTGTTTTAACTATACGTTAATTAGATCAACTAAAAGTTTAAATATTCTCTATTAATATACTGGGCTGGGAGTAAAGGACGGGGACATAGTGAGTTAGGTAATTATGGGGCCAGCTCAGTGTTGTGTTTGCAAGATGTTTGCCCTTCTGGATGCTTGCGTCCAGTCGGATTTCGTCTGCGAGCGATGTAGGTTAGTTGACTCACTCATGGTCCAGGTTCGTGACCTAGAGGAGCGACTGGCTCTCATCCATCATAACAATGAGTTAAACGAGAGAGTTAATACGCCTTCTAGGGAGACTGTGTGTACGTCACAAGCAGGGAGGGGGGAGAATGATGAACAAGTAGGTCGAGAGAGCTGGGTGAACGTAGGTCGTAGACGTAGAAAAGGGCGTACACAATTCACAGAGGCGGCATCACCTGAAGTAGCGGTGTCTAACCGCTTTCAGGTGCTTCCAGCTTTAGAGCCGGAAGAGACTGGGGAGGCAGGTGAGCCCTTGGGCACCAAGGGGCCACCTAACCCCAGTAGGAGGGAGGTTGTGGTAGTAGGGGATTCAATTATAAGAGGTGTAGATAGTTATGTGTGCACCCGTGATAGAGGGTCCCGTACGGTGTCTTGCCTGCCTGGTGCCCAGGTAGGGGACCTTCCAGATCGAGTGGACAGGCTTTTGGCCCCAGCCGGGGTGGATCCAGTGGTCGTGGTGCATGTTGGCACCAATGACATAGGAAAGGGCAGAAGGGCTGTTCTGCAAGATAAGTTTGTAGAAGTCGCGGATAAGCTTAGAAGCAGAACATCCACGGTGGTATTCTCTGGAATACTTCCCGTGCCACGTGCAAGTCAGGCAAAGTTAGCTGAGATAAGGGGATTAAATGCGTGGCTAAAATGGTGGTGTAGGAAAGAGGGGTTCAGGTTTATGGGGCACTGGAAGACCTTCTGGAACAGGTGGGACCTGTTCAAGCCGGACGGGTTGCACCTGAACCATAGGGGAACCAGTGTATTGGGGAGGCGTATGTGCAGAATAGTTGAGGAATGTTTAAACTAGGGACTGGGGGGGCAGGGAGGTCAGTTAAGAATTTATGTGGGGAGAGACGGAATGCCCAAATAAATATTAAAAGTAGACACTGTAAAAGGCCTACCATTAGTGGTCTGTATTTGAATGCTAGGAGTATTAGAAACAAAATTACTGACTTAGAGGCTTTAATTTCTTCAGACAATTATGACATAGGAATAACTGAAACATGGATGAGTGACAATGATGGTGATGAATATAATATGGATGGTTATACAGTACGTTGTTCCGTAGAGACCGGATAGGCAAGAAGGGAGGTGGTGTTGCAGTATACGTAAAAGAAAACTTGCAGGCAAGGGATCTCACTGATAAAAATAAAAATTCAGAAGCTGTATGGATAAAACTTGATGCTAAAGATTCAAATGGCCTAATTGTCGGGGTTTGTTATAGAGCACCTAATGTAGCTGTAGAGGAAAGCAGAATATTATATGATGATATCAGGATTATGAGTAATAAAAATGATGTGGTGGTTATGGGTGATTTTAATTTACCTGGGATACAGTGGGACACAATCTCTGGCTCTTCTGTAAATGAACTTGAGATGGTGGAATTAGTACAGGATTGTTTTTTTACTCAGTTTGTTAATACTCCTACCAGGGGAGAAGCCCTTCTTGATCTGGTTTTCTGTAATAACCAGGATAGGATTGGAAAATTAGAGGTTTTAGACCCATTGTACGGTAGTGATCATAACATGGTTAAATTTGAGGTTAATTTTAGTGTCCGAAGAGCAAAGTCGAAATTAAAAGTACAAAGCATAAAAAGCATAAAAAGCATAAAAGCATAAAAAAACCAATAAGAACAATAAAAAGAACCATAAATACAATAAATAGGTGGACCATAAAAAAAAAAACCGTAAAAAAGCACAAGCAACTAAAGTACATGGAACTTAGGGGACGGGGAAAAGCGAGGGACGACAGCGGCGATAGCAGAGGGGGGGGTATAAGGCGACACGGACACGGCAGTATGACGATGAAAACAAAAAGAAACAAAACCGGGGCAGCAGAAAAGCAATACACATTCAGAGACAATATAATTAAAGGGAGACATGAGTCCATGAAAAAGGGGGGCGGTGAAAATCAGTCCGTGTCGCCGCTGTCGTCATGACCCGGGCTCGCAGCACGCAGGGCCACCAGGGCCGCCACCGCCGACTGCCGCCGCTCCTCCTGACGCCGCAGGGTGTTGGACAGGCCCGGCAAAGGGGGCGGACGAGACACCCCGGACCTAGACCCCATGCAAAACCTCAATTTATTTATTCTTTGCCTTGCCCAGCTTGTTGATAGGGGACTTTCCTGCGTCCTGCTGGACCCTCGGGGCGACGAAGGGGTCCGGGTCCAGGGCGTCGATCTGTCTCAGGGTATCGGTGCCGAAGGGGGGGATGCCGGACCAGGGCGATGCCAGGGGCTGAACAGATGGGGGCAGAGGGGAGGGGGGGGGGAGAGGGGCCATCCACAGTCCTACCTCCGGCCATCTGGGATGCCGGGCGCACTTCGCCCGCGGCCTGAGCTGCGGGAAGGGACGGGGTGAGGGACGGGGTGAGAGACGGGGGGAAGGCGGGCGGGGGCTCGGAGTACAGGGACTGGGAGACAGGCATCAAAGGCACTGGCAGCTCCACGGGATCCACAGCTCGGGAGGGCAGCGCCATGTCTTCAGCGCCCGACGCCCCGATGAGGTCCTGTGCGGCCGGGGGGTCTCCGGCCCCCCCAAAGAGCACAGCGTCCACCCCCAGGATGGCACCCCCACTCACCTCCCCCGGTAGGCCGGCTGCAGTGTCAGCAGCACAGGGGCGGCGGTCATCCATGGCGGGATCCAGGCAGCCAGCGGCAGCAGCAACAGGGGATGTCGATGTCACAGCGTTGGCGGCAGTGCGGGGGTCCTGCAGGCGTGAGAGAGACATCCCCTTCTCCCCCCCTACGTGAGAGCCCGGGTCAACCCCGTCCCCGGCAACGGAGGCCTTCCCCTCTCGACCAGGGGCGTCGGAGCAGGCACACAGAGCGGCGGCCTTGCGGCAGCTCGCACAGCGGGCGGCAACACAATCACGGGCGTAGTGCCCCTGCAGCCCGCAAACACGGCATACAAACTGGGGGCACTGGGCCACCACATGCCCCGGCTTGAGGCACATCCGGCAGAGGCGGACCTGGTTGTCATGGGCGACCCGGATGTACCGGGGCCCCTCGACCGTGTCAAAACGAGCACTGTAGGGCAAGGACACCACGACGGCCGGGAAACGCACCCTGACGCAGCGGGTGCCGTCAGTGACCTGAATGCCGGGCAGGAGCCGATGGCGCACCGGGAGGATGGGCTCCACTCCCCATGCCGTGAGACGATCGAGGACGACTTGGTCGGGCACATATGCGGGCAGGTGCAAAAAGAAGACCACGCGCTCCACCTGACACCAGCAGCCATAATCACACAATGGGGGGGGGGGGGCAACAAGGACAAAACAAACAATCAATCAAAACGCGGAAGTGAAAACCAAAATAAATGACCGGCGAAAAAAAACAAATGACAAGCCTCTCTCCCCAGCACAATAAATCGGCCAGGGAGAGGGGAGACCAACAGGGGCAGAAAAGAAAGCAAACAGTGATGAAAACACAAATTAAACCGGATCAAACTACAACCGATAATAAACGCGCACGGGAAGGGAGGGCGAAAACAAAACACAAATCAGGGGCGAATAAAGGGATGACAAGCCTCTCTCCCCGGCTTAATACAAGGCCAGGGAGAGGGAGAACAGAACCAGACCAAACATAAAACGAAAAAAAGCTGAAATCAAGGGAAAAATGCCTAATTGGCAAACCAGGAAGTAAACGGCGCACCGCGCAAAGAAAGCCAAACGAATAGAAATAAATGCAAAAAAAAAACACTGAAAACGAGTGACAAGCCTCCCCCCCCGGCGCAACGGCGTGGCCAGGGAGAGGTGAGGCTAACCAAGGGGAAAATGAACAGAAAGAACTATACAAGTAAACCGAAAAGAAATGAAGAAAAAAAAACAAACGAATCAAAGCAAATAGCGAATGCAAAAAAACACACCACCGCACGCACTCACTACCACACACTCACTGAGCCGCGCAGGATCAGACGTGATCATGCGCAGTCGGAACGGTATGGCCGTAAGCGAGGGAAGCGGCCAGAATCAGCCCTTTTCTTTTTAGTTGAGGGTTTATTGAGAGTCGCACCGAGAGAAGAGCAGACTTCGATGCGGCATTGATGTCAAGATGTCTTTGAGAAAGTCGTTATTAAAATGCGGAAGGAAGCGGTGAGTTGTATACGATTGCTACGAGTACTTTCTGCAAAAGTGGGCGGGGACTGCCGTCGTTGTACAAATAAATGACATCGTTGTACAAATGACATCTTTACATTGGTGGCAAGACGCAGGGCCCTCTGGATAAAGTGAAAGTAAGAAAAAGCTTACAGCACCAAACCCAACCTCCACCTGCATTTGAAGCAGCATCAATACCCCCGCATCCATCTCTACAGGCAGGGAGAGGCCTGGCTGCAGTGCACAGCTGCTGCCAAGGCTGTGGCAGAGGCCCCCAACAAGGTGGAGGACCCAACCTGGCTGGATGCTGCAAAGGCAGAGGCTTTTGCCAAAAAAGCTGGAGGAGAGATGTGGAAAGGCCAGCTAGTCCTCACCTTTGGAAAGTATGCTGGGCAGTCATTCAGGTGGCTGCTGGAAAATGATGTTGGCTGGGTCGTGTGGTTGCTCGGCGAGTATTGCCAGAAGGGTGAGCAGAATGATCATCTGAAGTGGCAAAAGGAGCGCATGCTGGAGTATGTGCGAGACTTCCCCTCTGTCAGATGTCATCTAGACAAGAAGTTGAAGGTAAGATAACTGGGCTATCTTTTGACCTATGTTGAGCAACAATCAGCATTGGTGTGTGTATCTTACAGTTACTTATTTTTTTCAGAAACAGGCATCAAAGTCTGAGTCTTCTGTCTCCCAGTTCCAGCATGACGCTAACTATGCCAGTGATGCTGAGCTGTTGGCTGCTGCAGGTAATAGAATGCTCATATATGTCATAACTATGTAATGACCATTGTATCACTAGTAGAGCTACTAAGACTTGATGTTTTTTGCTTGTGTCATCATGTGAGTTCATTATTATAATTAAAGCAATGCACTTAATACTTTGTGTGTGTGTGTGTGTGTTTTGCAGAAAATCTCCTGGACGAGTCTTCCGCTGCCCGAAGCTCCTGCTCTGCCGTCGTCACTGCCGCCACCAGAGAGACCTCAAGTGCAGTACGAGCAGCTTCACCATGTCGCTGGGAAAAGGCATGGTGAGAAGCGGAGGTAAGTTTTTCAAGTGTTTCATTTATGTATTGTGAGGAGAGCAAAGGGTTAATGCACATAAATGAATACTCATGATCTCCTGTGTGTTCAATACATTTACAGGTTGGACTTTGAAGAGCCAGAGCCCAAGTCCAAGCTAGAGACAGGGCCTTCAGACCGGCCCATCCAGCGAAAGCCTGCTGTCGCCGCCTCCTACGTGCCACCCACAGTTTCAGCAGCACCGGTGCTTCTGGTGGTTCCAGCACAGCCACAGGCTCCATCAATTCAATTTACTGGGCCGTCTTGCACTCAGGCCTTTGTCCCTGTTTTACCATCCCCTGCACCCACCATCAAACCAATCATGCCCAGTAAATCCCAGAGACCCTGTGGGGCTTGCCAGGTACCTCAGTGCGGTGGCCAACGGAAGAGGTACACACCTTCAAAGGACAAATCGGCTGGAAGCAGCCAGAAAATTTTTACGTATTGTCCTACTACTAATAAATCAACCACATCTGGTTTTGAAGGTGTAGTGTAGACATGTTTTGAGCACTTTAAAAGTGTGATGGACAAGGAACTGGAGAAGAGGAAAAACAACTGACACCTCTAATCCTAACTTGTCTGTTCCTGTTCCCTCTCCTGTTCTCATGCCTGGACACTTTGGGCACTTCTGAATACAAAGAAAAACTGGCTATTATATGTCTCTGTTTTCAAATTTTATACCTGCTGTTTAAAATTTTTTTAATACAATATTTATTATGTTATATTTGTATATTTATAATATGTATTTTTACTTATAATATTTTACTGATACTATATAATATTGATCAACATTAATATATAATATTAATTCAATTTTCAGATTTTATACCCGCTGTTGATACAATTTGTTGATACATTATTTATTATTTTATTTATATTCTTGTTTGTGATTTATAAATTCCATTTGATACAACTTAAGTGTAATATTAATAAAACAAATCTAGAATTTGAAAGTGTCTGTGTCTATTACTTGGTGTTTGCAAAGTTGTGTTAAAATAAAGTGACTGTGCAATGTCAACCCTTTGGTATGATGCCTCGATGCCTGCAAAGAGATGCCTCCAGAATCGTCAAGCAAGCCCCCTGAGAATCAGCCAAGGTCAACCTGGTAACCAGAGCACAAGTAAATACTGTATTTACAAGTAGTTACTGTATTTACCTGAAATGACTGCATTTAAAACCTGTATGAAGGCAGTAAGGTATATGCTTTCAGATATGCTCTCAAATATATGGTTCATGAGGTCTAATCTGTTTCCCCTCAATTGCGTTGGCCCAATTGAAAATTACCATCCTAAATGAAAAAAACATCCTAAATGAATTAAGTTTCAATTTACTGATGTCATGCCTAACCGGCCAGCAGATGCCGCCAAAAAACATGCTAATCGGGGATTCTGCACAACCCAGGATCAGCGATAGGGACTTGGGGGGGTCATTTCCCAATACCAGGCAGTCTCCCAACCAAGTACTAACCGAGATCGGGCGCAGTCAGAACGGTATGGCCGTAAGCGAGGGAAGCGGCCAGAATCAGCCCTTTTGGTTTCAGTTGAGGGTTTATTGAGAGTCGCACCGAGAGAAGAGCAGACGTCGATGCGGCATTGATGTCAAGATGTCTTTGAGAAAGTCGTTATTAAAATGAGGAAGAAAGCGGTGAGTTGCATACGATTGCTACGAGTACTTTCTGCAAAAGTGGGCTGGGACTGCCGTCGTTGTACAAATAAAGGTAATTTGTGAAATGAAAGGGGAGTGACATCTTTACATTCGTGGCAAGACGCAGGGCCCTCTGGATAAAGTGAAAGTAATGTAATAAGTGTAGCGAACTAAAACTCCTATGTCCGCTACAACTTAAACGGGTTCACTGGTAACCGCTGCCACCACCTTTTTTTATAATTTATCTGGGGAGGTCCAGACACCAGAGCCAAGGGTATAAATAGAATATTACTTTATTTAATTCATTTAATAGCCGGAGATCACAATCCTTTCCAGAGGGAAACACCGGACAACAGGGGGCAATACATCACACGTGTTGACTCCACATCATCAAATCACGCCCAACAAAATCCATGATTATAAATACACGATCTAGTGAGGAAAGAAGCACTGCACTCTGTATATCACCCAAAGCGCCCCCATCAGTCCCCTTCCCCACCCTCAGCAAACACTACTGCAAACCCCGGCTAAAAAGAGTGTCATCCACACACAACCGTACGCATGCATACAAAGACAAAGAAACCTTTAAAAGGGACGGTTACTTCTCAGGAGAGAGGCAATACAGCCCCCCCGTCCCTCCCCAAAGAAGGAAGAGGCTCCACTCCCACAGCTCACTTCACTCCGCGGCTCCCTATCGCCCCCACGTAACTAACTTCCCTACACACTCGCCCCCCCCCCCCCCCTCACTCTTGCCTACTTATCTTCGCCCGCGGCCGATCTAAAATCAGCGACGGACCCACCACATTTCCCCCAACATTAACCGCGGACAGCCAAGGGATTCCCCTCCCTCCTGAACCACAATGATCCTTTCTCCACCAAACCAACCCAAGCAAGAGAAAAACCTCCCTCAATCTATTCCAACCCCCTTTAAAAAGACAACCCTCCCCCCCCTCCAGATGCAACCCATTAACAATCACACAATACTCTCCACAACACTCACCACACTATCCCCCCCCTCTGCTACAAAAGACTCGCCCCCGAGTCAATCCATCTTAAAATCTCTTGTCCAACCCGGAGGTCTTCTATCCCTTCTTGGCCTCTGTTGCTGTGGTTGCGGACTCTCTGCCGCTCCAGCCTGGGTTTCCTGCAATGCCACCCTCTGTGGAACCGCTCCTAACTGTTGTGGGGTTATCTTCTCCATCCCCCCTGCCGAAGTCTCCGGTCCCCTTGGCATCTCCTGCAGCCTTGTCCCAGACATTGTCCTTGTACTCTCCCGCTCTGCTCCACCACCATTGTCTGGACCAACCCTTGGCTGTAGGAACCACCAGTTAACGGGGGAGTAGACCTCTCGAGGCCGTTTCATACCCCCTACTTGCCTCCTCCACTCCTTCTGCCGTACTCCAACTCCCTGGGACCTGGGGATTTCCTCAGAAGGAGGAGACACACAAGGTTTCAAGCGATTAACATGAATAACAGTTTCCCCTCCCCCATGCACTGGGCATATCCTATACAGTACCTCTGAGATCCGCTCCATTACTCTGAAAGGGCCCTTAAACCTCCTTTGCAACTTAGGACACAGACCCCTCCTCCTAGCCTTATCTCGCACCCATACCAATTCATTCTCCGTATACCACTGGGGCTGTGCTCTAAAATCATAACCCTTTTTCTGTTGCGCTGACGCCTTATTCTGATGCCTCCTCACTGCCTCTACTACAGTCTCCAAAGTTTGGGACACACCTGCCACATATTCCGACACAGGTCTAAACTTCTCGCCATGATCAAGATTTAACATTATGTCAATGGGGAGCACCATTTCACGTGCAAACAACACCTTGTACGGGGTATACCCTGTACTGGCATGCACACTACTCCGGTATGCCATCATCACATATGGCAACAACGTATCCCAATTTGACTGGTTCTGATTCACAAACAACGAAAGCATTGCCAGCAAGGTCCGGTTGAACCTTTCTACCAATCCATCGGACTGGGGTGAGTAAGGGGATGTCCGTGTTTTATAAATATCCAACAGCCGGCATACCTCTTGAAAAACCCGAGACTCAAAGTTCCTCCCTTGGTCAGAATGCAGAGTGCGAGGTGTACCATACCTACATACCCACTCTTCTACCAACACCCTTGCCACTGTAATTGCCTCCTGATTTGGCAGGGAAAAAGCCTCTGTCCACTTCGAAAAATAATCTGCAACCACCAAAATATATTTATTTCCCTTTCCCGTCTCCGGGAGAGGTCCCAAAATATCTAAGGCTACCCTCTCATATGGCCTTGCTGACACTGTAGAGACCATTGGCGCACGAGGGGCCGCCCCCACCTCCTTCCGCGATGCACACTCCATGCATTCTCGACACCAACGCCGCACATCCCCCTGCCACCCCGGCCAAAAAAAACGGTCCCGAACTTTAGCATGAACTTTCTGAACCCCCAAATGCCCGCCAGTCTTGGTATTATGCAACCAATACAATACACGAGGTACCACACCTACGGGCACTACAAACTGTGTTGGCTGACGCCCCTCAGCCCCATGTGGCCCCACTACATTCCGCACCAATATCCCTTCCCGCACTTCCAATTCCTTCCACACTGACAGGTAACGCTGCACACCCTCATGCTCTGTTACTGCCACACGACCGTCTAATCCCCTCTGCTTCAGACTTATTATGAGTTTAATGACCTCATCCTCCTGCTGTACCTCCCCCAACTCAAATGAATCCCCCCAGACATTCACCACCCCTGGGGTTATGGTCTGGAGGGCACAAACCTGGGGCTCCACCTCACACCCCCCAAACGCCGGCACCCGCGACATTGCATCTGCGTTAGCATGCAGCTTACCTGCTCTATGTACAATTATGTATTGAAAATTGGCCAACTGCTCCATCCACCGGGCCAACTGACCCTCTACCCCCTGAAAATTGTGTAGCCACCGCAGCGAGTTGTGGTCCGTGCGCAACACAAATTCACGGCCTAGTAGATAATGTCTGAAATACCTCATAAATGTGACCATGCTCAACAATTCCTTTCTCGTAGTGGCATATTTTCGCTCTGCTTTAGTCAAAGCGCGACTGGCGTATGCCACCACTCGCTCACCCCCCTCCATCTCTTGTGATAACACCGCCCCTATACCCAGATCACTAGCATCGGTGTCCAACACAAACCTCTTCTCAGGGTCGGGGTACACCAACACTGGAGCGCTTACTAAACAGTCCTTCAGCTCCAAAAAAGCTTGATCACACTCAGCATTCCAAGTAAACTTCCGGCCCTTCTCAGTTAGCTGGTGGAGAGGGTGCGCTATCTTAGCAAACCCCTGGATAAACCTCCGATAGTATGAGGCTAAGCCCACAAAACTACGCACTTCTGTCTGGTTCTTTGGTACTGGCCACTCCCTCACAACCTTAACCTTTGCAGGATCCACCCTAACCCCTTCAGCAGAAATCACATGCCCCAAATACTGTACCCGTTTAGCAAACAGGTTGCATTTAGCGGGCTTCACCTTCAAATTTGCCCCCTCCAATTTGCCCAATACCTCGTCCAGCCGCTGAAGATGCTCCTCAAAAGACCGGCCAAGCACAATGATGTCATCCAAATAGACCAAACATGTGGACCACTGTAAATCAGCCAGCACGAGATCCATCAGGCGTTGGAAAGTTGACGGTGCATTACACAATCCAAAGCTCAAGACGTTAAATTCATATAACCCCTGTCGGGTAATGAAAGCAGTTTTGGGTTTATCCTTGGGATCAATCTCCACCTGCCAATATCCACTAACCAGATCAAGGGTTGAAAACAATGTACAATCTTATGTTCTTATGTTCTTAAAACCAAGATGCATTAGCCAAACTATCCAACGCATCATCAATGCGTGGCAAAGGGTACGCATCCTTGCGAGTGACTTCATTTAACTTGCGATAATCCACGCAAAAGCGCAACCCCCCATCCTTCTTCCGAACAGGCACAATAGGTGCTGCCCATGGGCTGCATGAAGGCTGAATAACTTCAGCCTCCAGCATCTGCTTCAAGCACCCATCTATCTCCCCCTGTAACTGCAGAGGAACCCGCCGAGATGGCACTTTTAAGGGCCGGGCATCACCAGTGTCAATTACATGGGTTGCCAGCTGGGTCCTACCCAAATCAGCCTCACCAGTACTAAACACAGCGGCATGTTGATACAACATTTCCTGAGCCGCCTCTTCCTCACCAGCACTAAGGCCCTTTCTATCAAGGCCAAGCTGACAAAAGAGCTCAGCCCCAGTCCACGGCTGGCCAGGCCCTTTTTTTTGACCATGAGTTGCTGCCCTGCCCACCTCAATGTCAGTCACCAGCGAACCCACTTTCATCCCTTTATAAAGCTTACGCTCCTCTCCAGTCACATTAATCACCCTGATCGGAACAACACCCCTATCTGCACGACACACCACCCGCGCCACCAAAACATCACACTGGCCCGCTAATAATGCTGCAGGCTCTACCATACCCACTACAGGGCTGTCAGTGGTCATCTTAACAGTCCCAGGAATTATAATCTCACTACGTGGGGGGACCATCACGTCGGCACTCAACATAACCACCTGGGGCCGGTCACTAATGCCTTGAGTCACCAAAGGTACCTTCTTGCCCATCACTTGGCAACACTGTCCCTTCAAATCTATTATGGCCCCATACTTCAGAAGGAAGTCATTACCCAACAATGAATCACGCATATCCGTGTCCACCACTAGAAACTCAACCCCCAATGCCAACGCTTCAAATTGACACACAGTGTGCCACTTACCCAAAATTTTCAATTCCTCACCATTAGCTACAACCACCCTGCCCATATACGGATCCAACTGTCCTACACCACGAGTAGCAGACTCCCAAAAATGCCGCGGCACTACAGAGACCTGTGCCCCCGTATCCACCAGCAAGTTAGTATCTACCCCTCCCACAATAGCACTCACATATAACCCTTTTCCACACAAACTAACTACAAAAGGTCCTCCAGACACCAGGCCTTCCTTCATCTGAGCGGGCACACGGCCTACCGTGCCCGCCCTCTGGAGTTTCCCATCACATATGGGCAGTCTTTCCGCAAGTGTCTATCACACCCACACTCCCAGCATACCATACGCTCCCCTCGGGCTGACACCTGGGGTCCGGATGAAACCACCGGCGGGGATATAGATGCACTACCCCCAGACTGGGACAAAGACCCACCAACTTTTAATGCCCTAACCTCAGCACGCAATGCCTGTACTTCCTGCCGTAAGCCTTCTACCACCCCCAACAGCGTCTCAGCCTGATCTTTATCCCACCCAGACCCACTCACACCACAAACCTGGGCCACCGGGGGACCTGAATAGCCTTCCAAACGCCTTATAGATTCTATCTCTGAGGCCAGATTGATGGCGTCTTCTAGAGTGGAGGGCTTAGCGCTGCGCAGCTGAATACGCAACTCCCCAGACCCCACATGTACAACAAAATGATCACGAGCTAACATATCCTGTGTGGCATAATCGACTAAAGGGTAAGCACGCACAACCAAACGTCTAAGGGCAGTACCAAACTCCCGAGCCGACTCATTTAGTAGCCGGATACGAGAGGCAAACTCTGCCCGATGCCAATCAGCACTCCCACTAGGCTCTAAGCACGCCTGCAGAGCTTGTTTCAATGCCGCATAACTTGCACGAGCCTGTGGCGGTAGCCCCCCATAAATTTCTCTCGCTTTCCCAGACAACAGTAAAGACAGGAACTTTAACTTAATCCCGTCATCCCACATATTTACTACAGCGGCCATCTCAAATTGGTCAAGCCAGTCTGACCACTCTCTATTTACGCCCGTAAACGTATCGGGCATAAAAACCGGACGACTTACAACACGCGCTGCCGCACCAGGAATCTCTTGCTGATCATCTCGCAGAGACGCCAGTGATGAGGTGGCTTGCTCCAGCACGCTCTCCCGCTGAGACATCATTACCCGTCAATTATCAAAACTACAACAATCAAACCTAGCAGCGATCCCACCGCTGCCACCAGTGTAATAAGTGTAGCGAACTAAAACTCCTATGTCCGCTACAACTTAAACGGGTTCACTGGTAACCGCTGCCACCACCTTTTTTTATAATTTATCTGGGGAGGTCCAGACACCAGAGCCAAGGGTATAAATAGAATATTACTTTATTTAATTCATTTAATAGCCGGAGATCACAATCCTTTCCAGAGGGAAACACCGGACAACAGGGGGCAATACATCACACGTGTTGACTCCACATCATCAAATCACGCCCAACAAAATCCATGATTATAAATACACGATCTAGTGAGGAAAGAAGCACTGCACTCTGTATATCACCCAAAGCGCCCCCATCAGTCCCCTTCCCCACCCTCAGCAAACCCCGGCTAAAAAGAGTGTCATCCACACACAACCGTACGCATGCATACAAAGACAAAGAAACCTTTAAAAGGGACGGTTACTTCTCAGGAGAGAGGCAATACAGCCCCCCCGTCCCTCCCCAAAGAAGGAAGAGGCTCCACTCCCACAGCTCACTTCACTCCGCGGCTCCCTATCGCCCCCACGTAACTAACTTCCCTACACACTCGCCCCCCCCCCCCCTCACTCTTGCCTACTTATCTTCGCCCGCGGCCGATCTAAAATCAGCGACGGACCCACCACATTTCCCCCAACATTAACCGCGGACAGCCAAGGGATTCCCCTCCCTCCTGAACCACAATGATCCTTTCTCCACCAAACCAACCCAAGCAAGAGAAAAACCTCCCTCAATCTATTCCAACCCCCTTTAAAAAGACAACCCTCCCCCCCCTCCAGATGCAACCCATTAACAATCACACAATACTCTCCACAACACTCACCACAGTAAGAAGAAGCGTACGGCACTTGGTAATCCCAGGCAGTCTCCCAACCAAGTACTAACCAAGCCCAGCCCCGCTTAGCTTCCGAGATCAGACGAGATCGGGCGCAGTCGGAACAGTATGGCCGAAAGCGAGGGAAGCGGCCAGAATCAGCCCTTTTGTTTTCAGTTGAGGGTTTATTGAGAGTCGCACCGAGAGAAGAGCAGACGTCGAGGCGGCATTGATGTCAAGATGTCTTTGAGAAAGTCGTTCTTAAAATGAGGAAGAAATCGGTGAGTTGTATACGATTGCTATGAGTACTTTCTGCAAAAGTGGGCGGGGACTGCCGTCGTTGTACAAATAAAGGTAATTTGTGAAATGAAAGAGGAGTGACATCTTTACATTTGTGGCAAGACGCAGGGCCCTCTGGATAAAGTGAAACTAAGAAAAAGCTTACGGCACTTGGTAATCCCAGGCAGTCTCCCAACCAAGTACTATCCAAGCCCGGCCCCGCTTAGCTTCTGAGATCAGACGAGATCGGACGCAGTCGGAACGGTATGTTCGTAAGCGAGGGAAGCGGCCAGAATCAGCCCTTTTGTTTTCAGTTGAGGGTTTATTGAGAGTCGCACCGAGAGAAGAGCAGACGTCGATGCGGCATTGATGTGAAGATGTCTTTGAGAAAGTCGTTATTAAAATGAGGAAGAAAGCGGTGAATTGTATACGATTGCTACGAGTACTTTCTGCAAAATTGGGCGGGGACTGCCGTCGTTGTACAAATAAAGGTAATTTGTGAAATGAAAGGGGAGCGACATCTTTACATTCGTGGCAAGACGCAGGGCCCTCTGGATAAAGTGAAAGTAAGAAAAAGCTTACGGCACTTGGTAATCCCAGGCAGTCTCCCAACCAAGTACTAACCAAGCCCGGCCCCGCTTAGCTTCCGAGATCAGACAAGATCGGGCGCAGTCGGAACGGTATGGCCGTAAGCGAGGGAAGTGGCCAGAATCAGCCCTTTTGTTTTCAGTTGAGGGTTTATTGAGAGTCGCACCGAGAGAAGAGCAGACGTCGATGCGGCATTGATGTCAAGATGTCTTTGAGAAAGTCGTTCTTAAAATGAGGAAGAAAGCGGTGAGTTGTATACGATTGCTACGAGTACTTTCTGCAAAAGTGGGCTGCCGTCATTGTACAAATAAAGGTAATTTGTGAAATGAAAGGGGAGTGACATCTTTACATTCATGGCAAGATGCAGGGCCCTCTGGATAAAGTGAAAGTAAGAAAAAGCCTACGGCACTTGGTAATCCCAGGCAGTCTCCCGACCACGTACTAACCAAGCCCGGCCCCGCTTAGCTTCCGAGATCAGATGAGATCGGGCGCAGTCGGAACGGTACAGCCGTAAGCGAGGAAAGCGGCCAGAATCAGCCCTTTTGTTTTCAGTTGATGGGCTATTGAGAGTCGCACCGAGAGAAGAGCAGACATCGATGCGGCATTGATGTCAAGATGTCTTTGAGAAAGTCGTTCTTAAAATGAGGAAGAAAGCGGTGAGTTGTATACGATTGCTACGAGTACTTTCTGCAAAAGTGGGCTGCCGTCATTGTACAAATAAAGGTAATTTGTGAAATGAAAGGGGAGTGACATCTTTACATTCATGGCAAGATGCAGGGCCCTCTGGATAAAGTGAAAGTAAGAAAAAGCCTACGGCACTTGGTAATCTCAAGCAGTCTCCCGACCATGTACTAACCAAGCCCGGCCCCGCTTAGCTTCCGAGATCAGACGAGATCGGGCGCAGTCGGAACGGTACAGCCGTAAGCGAGGGAAGTGGCCAGAATCAGCCCTTTTGTTTTCAGTTGCGGGTTTATTGAGAGTCGCACCGAGAGAAGAGCAGACGTCGATGCGGCATTGATGTCAAGTTGTCTTTAAGAAAGTCGTTATTAAAATGAGGAAGAAAGCGGTGAGTTGTATACGATTGCTACGAGTACTTTCTGCAAAAGTGGGCGGGGACTGCCGTCGTTGTACAAATAAAGGTGATTTGTGAAATGAAAGGGGAGTGACATCTTTACATTCGTGGCAAGATGCAGGGCCCTCTGGATAAAGTGAAAGTAAGAAAAAGCTTACGGCACTTGGTAATCCCAGGCAGTCTCCCAACCAAGTACTAACCAAGCCCGGCCCCGCTTAGCTTCCGAGATCGGGAGCAGTCGGAACGGTACGGCCGTAAGCGAGGGAAGTGGCCAGAATCAGCCCTTTCGTAGTCGATGCGTATCAAAGCCGCCGGCACATTTCATGCACCTTAACCTGCTCCTTGCTTTTTCCCCCGCTCACCCTGCAACCCCACCATCAAATCAGGTGTCCCGCCCCCAGCACGGCCGCCCAACGTTTTTCAGATTCCTCGGCCGGCAGCCTCCAGCGACTAATTTCATCTTGCCAGATGGGCAGACTTTCTTCTCCTTACTACTTTGCGGTACCAGGTAGATTAAAAATTGCGTGTGCGTGCTGGCAATCATTGCCCCTTTACCTGCCGAATGCTGCCTAATTTTAACGCTGCAATCGAAAGCTATCAAATAAGATAGACAGCCTTTTGTTTTCAGTTCTGGACTTATTCAGCGTCGCGCCGAGAGAAGAGCAGACGTCGATGCGGCGTTGATGTCAAGATGTCTCTGAGAAGGTCGTTCTTAAAGTGAGGAAGAAAGCGGTGAATTGTACACGGTTGCTTCGAATACTTTCTGCAAAAGTGGGCAGGGACTGCCGTCGTTGTGCAAATAAAGGTAATTTGTGAAATGAAAGGGGAGTGACAACTTTACATTCATGGCAAAATGCAGGGCCCTCTGGATGAAGTGAAAGTAAGAAAAAGCTTACAGCACTTGGTAATCCCAGGTAGTCTCCCAACCAAGTACTAACCAAGCCCGGCCCCGCTTAGCTTCCGAGATCAGACGAGATCGGGCGCCGTTTTTTTTTTTATTAAACCACTCAGAATGACATCACCACACATACACCACAGCAGGGGGGCAGTACAGAGAGAGGGGCCAGGGACCGGGCCAAGCCCACGACCCAAGACCCCTACTCACAGGGTGCAGCTGTCTTCATCATGGAGGTGTGGTTTTAATAAAAAAAAAGCACAACACAACACAATAAAAGCCAATCAATGAAACGTCCAATTAAAAGAGGAGCAAGGGGAACTAAAGACAAACACAGAACACAAACAACAAGCAGCACGAAAACCCACCCACACACAACCCATGCAAAGAAAACAACCCAGGGAACCCAACCAAAACAGGGAAACGGAAAGAAAGCAAACAGCCCACCCTCAAAACACATCCCAAACCAAACGCCCACCCACAACAGAAACAAAAGGAACCCGGTTCAGGGCATGTCATGAGGCCCGGCAGACACCTTGGATAAAACCAGTCGATAACGGCACATTAAAACCGGATCTAAAACCACGCCCTCATTGTGCCGCCACTGCTAAAAACAGGTTAAGAAAGGTGCTGGCGGGGTGGACCTTGGGGACACCAAACAGGAACATGACCTGCCACCCCGCCTCGGTAAAAACAGGCACGGGCCCCACCGCCCCGGCTATCTTGTCCAGCACCTCCAGTGCCCAGACAATAAAATCAGATAACTGTGGAGAGCCAAAGAACAAGTGTGTGCGGCCCTCCTCCACATCCCGGCACACTGGGCAGAGTGTAGACGCAGCAAAGCCCAGTCTATACAGCCACTTCATTGACCATAGGGCATTGTGCCGCTGTCTGAAATCAAAATGAGCCAGGGCAGGGTCTGTCGGGCAGACCAGCACGTTCCCCCACAACAGGTCAGGCCCCATGGCAGTGAAGCACCTGCTCCAAAACTCCTGCGCCACTGGGGCAATGAAAGCGTGCTGCCTGTAGAGGCGGGCAAAGTCACAGGTGGCACACGCCCCCAAGGGGACGAGTGACCCGGACAGCCGCCTCACGTACACCACGGGGAAACGAGGGGCCACATATCGCTCGATGTCGCGCACCCAGTCAGCGGGGAGGGCAGCCCTAGCCGCCAGACATTGCCTGGCTACAGTGACCCTGGAGGCCTTCTTGGCCACAGCCTCGACCTGGTCAAAGACGGCCGCGGGAGGCAGGAAGCCAGGGCGCACCTCATAGAAGAGGTCTCGCACCTGACGCACTCCGGCCTCCCACCAGTGCCGGAACTCCAGGGGCCGCCCACCGGAGAGGACGTGCGGGTTGAGTAGCAGCGGCTGCTGCCCCTCAGGCACCACCACAGTGTGCTCCTGGAACTCCGCCCACGCCAACAGGAGCTGCGCATAGAGGGAGGGGATGCCTCGCACCATGCCGGGCCGGAGGCGCATCCAAAGGACGTCCTCCTTTGGCCTGCAACATCCGCACACACAGGGCCTTGGCCTGAACCAGAGGGCCCAGGAGGGCCAAACAAAGTAGCGTAAGCCACCATGACTCTGCCACCCCCCCACAGAGGAAGCGCAGGGCGGCCGCCCGCAACCTGCCGTAGTGTCCGTGAGGCAGGTGAGTCACGCTCAGGTGATACCACAGCACGGATAACACCAATGCGTTCAACAGGAACACCCGCTGCTGCAGAGAGAGGAGAAGGCCCGACCACCCGGCCAGCCGCCGCTCCACAGCACCCGTGAGATTGTCCCACATCCTCCCCATCGTGACCTCGGCGCTCCTCCCGAGCAGCACACCCAGGAGGCGCACCTCCCCCTCGGCCTCAGTCAGCCCCAGCTCAGCGGGCAGAGGCCCAGCCGAGCCGAGCCGCAGGTAGACTGACTTCTGCAGGTTCACCCTGGCCCCAGTGATATCACAGTACTGCTGCGCAATGCAGCCCCCACGCTGGCCCCGTCGGGTACGAGCAGGGTGGTGTCATCAGCGTACTGGAAGACCGGTGGAGCGTGACATGTCGGGCTGATGGGCACCCTAGCGATGCCATGAGAGGCGGCCACCAGGAGGCCGAGGGGCTCGATCGCCAAGGTGTACAAGGCGACCGACAGGGGGCAGCCCTGCCGCACCGAACGCCTAATGCGGAAGGGAGCAGTAACGTAGCCGTTTCAGGCGACCGCGGACATGGCGGAGGCGCACAAGAGGCGCGTCCAGGCCAGGAAGCACGGGCCGAACACCTCCAGCACAAGCAGGGGGTAGGCGTGCTCGACCCTGTCAAAGGGCTTGGCGAAGTCGAGCTTCACCAAGTAACCGGGCGTACCCGCCGTCTCCATGAAACCCACCGCCGCCTGCACATCCCGGACAGTGTCCAGGATGGTGCGGCCCGTCACCCCGTACGTCTGGGTGGTGCGGATGAGAGACGGCAGCACCCGACTGAGCTGGGAGGCCAAGACCGAGGCCAACACCTTGTAATCGGTGTTGAGCATGGTGAGGGGCCTGTAATTAGCCAGCTCCCCCCTGTCTCCCGTGTGCTTAAAGAGCATCTTAATCACACCCAGCCGGATGGTGCCGTGCATCGCACCGCGGGCAAGGACGTCACTATAAAGGGCCTGCAAGATGGGCACCAGCTCCCCCTTAACCCTTTGGGGTCTAGGGGTAGGAAACACACTTTCACTGACTGGGGCATGATCACACATTTCTTCAAATATCATAAACTTAATTCATGGCAAATAAATTATTTCTTATATATTTGTTTTGCCATTACACTCATCTTTATTTTAATATATATTGTAAATATGTCAGATTTTTGTTAAGTTTGAAATTTGACATCAAAGTATAGACATTGCAAAATGCAGTTTGGAACACTTGCAGAAACATTATAAAAGAACATAGTAAGCAATGCTGGCAGTTTGTTTTGATCCCAGATATCTGATCACCAAAGTCTTGGCTACATGAAGATGACTAAATGGTGTAGATGCAACATTCATTTGGAAAAATAAATAAGAAAAACCTAACTCATGTCACTATTTCTGGCTCCTTTCATTGAATATGTAGCAACTTTCATGTGTATGAATGAGCCATTGTCACCTGGCCACGTCCCCAACCCCCTTTTATGGCGCTGAAGGGGATGTATCTGGATCGCGTTGCACCGTTGCGCTGTTAATCAAATTACCATGCGAATGCGATTTGAATACGCGCTAATGCGGCTATTTATAATGTGAATAGCGATCTTCAGGTGAGAGCGGCACTACACGCCCCCGATGCAGGTAAAACAAAGTAAGATGACATGGTTTACTTTTCTGCCGATTTAACCTAATTAGAAAAACTTTAATACTTCCGACAATGGACGTTTTGAAAAGAAGACAGATTACGGATTTAGCCAGGGTTTTTTTCATGATTCTACATTAAGATTTCAGCGAGATATAAACTGAAATATATCGACGACTGAAATATATCGACGACTGAAATATATCGACGACATACTCGACCCCAGAGAGTTAAAGACCCTGTAAAAGTCTGCCGTGAGGCCGTCAGAGCCGGGACACTTCTGCGGCCGTAGCCGGTCAATGGCTGCCCCGATCTCATCACAGAACAAGGGGGCGTCACACAGGGCGACGCTCTCGGGCGAGAGGCGCGCCTCAAGCAGCCCCGCGAGGGGGGAGAGGGCGTCCAGATCGCTGGTGAACATGGCGGCCCAGTAATCCCGCACGACGTGTAGGACACCAACTGGCCGTCCGGGCAGCGCACCGACCGGAGCAGCCTCGCAGCCCCCCTGGACTCCTCCAACACCTTGAAGTAGCACGGGGAGAGCTCCCCAGGAGCGACGAAACACACCCCGCTCCGCAACGCCACCCCGGCATGCCCCTGCTCAGAGAGGAGAGCCAGCTCATTCTGCAGGGCCGAGACCCGCACGGGATCCCCTGCATCCTGCTCGAGCGCCATCAGTTCCAGCTGGAGGTCACGCAGCAAGGCACGCTCCTTCCGCCGAAAGCGTCCGGCCGCGGCCCTACCGGCAGCCTGCAAAACGGTCGCCACCTCCCGCTTTAACAATTCCCACCCCGCCTGAATGTCGAGGGAGAACAGGGGCGACCGCACCCCAGTCCACAATGCGAAGCTAACCTTATCAGTAACGGTACCATCGCTTAAGAGGGAGGGGTTGAGGATCCACGTGCCTCGCCCGCGCTGCACCTCCCCAGAGTCAAGTGTGCAGAGGAAGTAGTCGTGATCGCTCACGAGACACTCCCGATAGAACACCGTACGGACACGGGCAGCGACAGCAGGGGACACCAAAGCGTAGTCCAGCCTGCTGCCGTGCATCACGCCCCGGACACGCTGCGTCCTGGAAAGGACACGACGGTCAGGGTTGCGATCCCTCCACAGGTCCGTGAGATGACAGACACGCATCAAGCGAAGGAGAGCTGCTCGCCCCACATCGGCCCGTATGACTACCCCCCTCCTTGGCCCAGGAGTGCAGCCCCCAGGCATTGAGGGAGGTCAGAGTCAGAATCATTGGGTTAAAAAAAAAAGTCTCTATTAGGCACCAGGCAGGGGACACATCACGCCGGACAAGACTGCAGCGCAGGAAGTAAAAGCCACACATACCAAGATAAAAGCGGGACGCTCCCAGCCGAAACGGCCCACCCAGATGGTGGAGTGATGTCACGGCAAACACCCAGGTAAAAGAAACATAAAACACAATAAGAATAATAAAAGAAACAATAAACAGAACCATAAATACAATAAATAGGTGAACTATAAGAAAAAACGAAAAACACAATCAACTAAAATGCATGGGACCTAGGGGACGGGGAAAAACGAGGGACGACAGCGGCGATAGCAGAGGGGGGGCATAAGGTGACACGGACACGTCGATATGATAATGAAAACAAAAAAAACCAAAACAAAACCGGGGCGGCAGAAAAGCAACACACAATCAAAGACAACACAAGCCAAGGGAGACATGAGTCCATGAAAAAGGGGGGTGGTGAAAATCAGTCCGTGTCGCCGCTGTCGTCATGACCCGGCTCGCAGCATGCATGGCCGCCAGGGCCGCCACCGCTGACTGCCGCCGCTCCTCCTGACGCCGCAGGGATTTGGACAGGCCCGGCAGAGGGGGCTGACGAGACGCCCCGGACCTAGACCCCATACAGAACCGTAATTTATGCGTGGTTTTACCCAGCTTGTTGATTGGCGATTTTCCCGAGTCATGCTGGATCCTCGGAGCGACGAAGGGGTCCGGGTCCAGGGCATCAATCTGCCGAAGAGTGTCAGTGCGGAAGGGGGGGATGCCAGACCAGGGCGACGCCAGGGGCCGGACAGATGGGTGCAGAGGGGAGGGGGGGCCATCCACAGTCCTACCCCCGGCCATCTGCGATGCCGGGCGCACTTCGTCCGCGGCCTGAGCTGCGGGATGGGACGGGGTCAGAGATGGGGGGGGGGGGGGCGGGCGGGGGCTCGTAGTAGAGGGACTGGGAGACAGGCAACGAAGGCACTGGCAGCTCCACAGGAACCGCAGCTCGGGAGGGCAGTGCCATGTGGTCAGCACCCGACGCCCCAATGAGGTCCTGTGCGGCCGGGGGGTCTCCGGCCCCCCCAAAAAGCACAGCGTCCACCCCCAAGAGGGCACCCCCACTCACCTCCCCCGGCAGGCCGGCTTTGGTGTCAGCACCGCAGGAGCGGTGGTCTTCTGCAGCGGGTTCCAGGCAGTCGGCGGCAGCAACAACAGGGGATGGTGGCAGCAGTGCGAGGGTCCTGCAGGCGAGAGAGAGACATCCCCTTCTCCCCCCCCACGTGAGAGCCCGGGTCAACCCCGTCCCTGGCAGCGGAGGCCTCCCCTCCCGACCAGGGGCGCCGGAGCAGGCTCACAGAGCGGCGGCCATGCGGCAGCTGGCACAGCGGGCGGCAACACAATCGCGGGCGTAGTGCCCCTGCAGCCCGCAGACACGGCAGACATACTGGGGGCATATCCGGCAGAGGCGGACCTGGTTATCATGGGCGACCCGTATATAGCGGGGCCCCTCGGCCGTGTCAAAACGGGCACTGTAGGGCAAGGACACCACGCCGGTCGGGAAACGCACCCTGACGCAGCGGGTGCCGTCAGTGACCTGAGTGCCGGGCAGGAGCCGACGGCGCACCGGGAGGATGGGCTCCACTCCCCATGCCGTGAGGCGATCGAGGACGACCTGGTCGGGCACATATGCAGGCAGGTGCAAAAAGGAGACCATGCGCTCCGCCTGACAGAGGCGTCTGACCGGGCATAGCTTGCCCTGTATGGTGAGTCCGCCCTCAATCAGCTCGATATACTCAGGGGCGGTGAAGGTAACCTCCACTGCTACATTAGGGGCCGGGCATACGGCCAGCAGGGCTTCCTTCGACACCAACAGTAATATCGCCTTCGCTACCTCAAGCAAAGGCACGCTGTCAAACGCACTCATGTCTATGGAGACAGTGGCCTCCTTAGTATATGGCCCCTTCGGGCCGGGAGTCGTGTCCCAGGCTCCGGGCAGAGCCGCACCTTGGCGCAGGACACCCGCACGCACCCCCGTGCCAACTCGCACACCGGCACCCGCCCGCTGCGCCCGACCGGCCTTGGCTACCCTCCCAGCGTAGCTGTTGGGCGGAGTGGATGGCCGCTGTTCAGCAGCAATATTACACAATTAAGGGGAGGAGGGGGGGCAAACAAGAAGGGAGCCCAGGGGACAAAACAAACAACCAATTAACAGGGCAAAGGAAAAAAAGCCTGTAAATGAGAGACACGCAAAACGCGGAAGTGAAAATCTAAATAAACAACCGGCGAGAAAAAAAAAAAACAAATGACAAGCCTCTCTCCCCAGCACAATAAATCGGCCAGGGAGAGTGGAGACCAACAGGGGCAGAAAAGAAAGCAAACAGTGATGAAAACACAAATTAAACCGGATCGCACAGGAAGGGAGGGCGAAAACAAAACACAAATAAGGGGCGAATAAAGGGATGACAAGCCTCTCTCCCTGGCTCAATACAAGGCCAGGGAGAGGGAAAACAGAACCAGACCAAACAGAAAACGAAAAAGAGCTGAAATCAAGGGGAAAAAAGCCTAATTGGCAAACCAGGAAGTAAATGGCGCACCGCGCAAAGAAAGCCAAACGAACAGAAATAAATGCCAAAAAAACTGAAAACGCAACGGCATGGCCAGGGAGAGGGGAGACTAACCAAGGGGAAACGAAACAGAAACAACTATACAATCAAACCGAAAAGAAATGCAAAAAAAAACAAATGAATCAAGCAAAGAGCGGAGGCAAAAGAAAACACCACCGCACGCACTCACCACCACACACTCACTGAACCAGGCACGATCTGACTCGATCATGCGCAGTCGGAACGGTATGGCCGTAAGCGAGGGAAGCGGCCAGAATCAGCCCTTTTGTTTTCAGTTGAGGGTTTATTGAGAGTCGCACCGAGAGAAGAGCAGAAGATGGACAACAAGCAGCACACGACCCACCCGCACAGAAAAACCCAAGAAAAACAACCCAAGCAACCCACCCCAAACAGGAAAACAAACGGAAAGGAACAGCCCACCCTCAAAACACATCCCAAACCAAACGCCCACCCACAACAGACACAAATGGAACCCGGTTCACATAATCACATAAGAACCGGGGCATGTCATGAGGCCCGGCAGACAATAAAAACACCTTGGATAAAACCAATCGCAGACGGTAGCGACACATTAAAACGGGATCTAAAACAACACCCTCGTAGCGGGCCTTGTTGCGCCGCAACCAGACAACATATTTTGCGACAGCTAAAAACAAATTAAGAAAGGTGCTGGCGGGGTGGACCTTGGGGACACCAAACAGGAACATGACCTGCCACCCCGCCTCGGTAAAAACAGGCACGGGCCCCACCGCCCAGGCAATCCTGTCCACCACCTCCTGTACCCAGACAATAAAGCCGACTAACTGAGCGCAGCCAAAAAACATGTGTGTGCGGCCCTCCTCCACTTCCCGGCACACTGGGCAGAGCAGAGACGCGGCGAAGCCCAGTCTATGCAGCCACCGCATTGACCATAGGGCATTGTGCCCGCTGTCTGAAATCGAAATGGGCCAGGGCAGGGTCCGTCGGGCAGACCAGCACTTTCCCCCACAACAGGTCAGGCCCCAGGGCGGGGAAGCACGTGCTCCAAAAGACCTGCGCCACCGGGGCAACGAAAGCGCGCTGCCTGTAGAGGCGGGCAAAGTCACGGGTGACGCACGTCCCCAAGGGGATGAGTGCCCCGGACAGCCGCCTCACATACACCGCGGGGAAACGGGGGGCCGCCGGCCCGATCAATGTCTCGCACCCAGTCAGCGGGGAGGGCAGCTCTCGCCGCCAAACACTGCCTGGCTACAGTGACCCTGGAGGCCCTCTCGGCCACAGCCTCGACCTGGTCAAAGACGGCCGCGGGAGGCAGGAAGCCAGGGCGCACCTCATAGAAGAGGTCACGCACCTGACGCACTCCGGTCTCCCACCAGTGCCAGAACTCGAGGGGCCGCCCCCCGGAGAGGACGCGCGGGTTGAGCAGCAGCGGCTGCCGGAGCAGAAGCTGCCGCCCCTCAGGCACCACCACGGTGTGCTCCTGGAACTCAGCCCATGCCAACAGGAGCTGCGCATAGAGGGAGGGGATGCCACGCACCATGCCGGGCCGGAGGCGCATCCAGAGGACGTCCTCGGCCAGCTCACTCCCAGCGCACTGTCCCAGCCGGAGCGAGAGCACCTCCTTCCACAGGGAGGGGCGACTCTCGTCCAGGAAGGCCTGCAGCATCCGCACTCGCAGGGCCTTGGCCTGGACCAGAGGGTCCAGGAGGCCCAGTCCACCCTTGTCAGGGGGGCCAATCAAGGTCGCGTACGCCACCAGGACTCTGCCCCCCCCCCCCCCCCCCAGAGGAAGCGCAGGACGGCCTTCCGCAACCTGGTGTAGTGTCCGTGAGGCAGGTGAGTGACGCTCAGGTGATACCACAGCACAGATAACACCAATGCGTTCAACAGGAACACCCGCTGCTGCAGCGAGAGGAGACGGCCCGACCACCCGGCCAGCCGCCGCTCCACAGCACCCGTAAGGTCGTCCCACATCCTCCCCGTCGCGACCTCGGCGCTCCTCCCGAGCAGCACGCCCAGGAGGCGCACCTCCCCCTCGGCCTCAGTCAGCCCCAGCTCGGCGGGCAGAGGCATGGCGGACCGGGCGGAGGCGCACGAGAGGCGCGTCCAGGCCAGGAAGCCCGGGCCGAAGCCGAACACCTCCAGCACGCGCAGGAGGTAGGCGTGCTCGACCCTGTCAAATGCCTTGGCGAAGTCGAGCTTCACCAGGTAACCGGGCGTACCCGCTGTCTCCATGAACCCCACCGCCGCCTGCACATACCGGACGGTGTCCAGGATGGTGCGGCCCGTCACCCCGTACGTCTGGGTGGTGCGGATGAGAGACGGCAGCACCCGACTGAGCCGGGAGGCCAAGACCGAGGCCAACACCTTGTAATCGGTGTTGAGCATGGTGAGTGGCCTGTAATTAGCCAGCTCCCCCCTGTCTCCCGTGTGCTTAAAGAGCATCTTAATCACACCCAGCCGGATGGTGCCGTGCATCGCACCGCGGGCGAGGACATCACTATAAAGGGCCTGCAAGATGGGCACCAGCTCCCCCTTAAAGACCCTGTAAAAGTCTGCCGTGAGGCCGTCGGAGCCGGGACACTTGCGCGGCTGGAGCCTGTCAATGGCGGCCTCGATCTCATCACCGGACATGGGGGCGTCACACAGGGCGACGCTCTCGGGCGAGAGGCGCGCCTCGATCAGCCCCGTGAGGGGGGAGAGGGCATCCAGATCGATACGCTCACTGGAGAACATGGCCTCCCAGTAGTCCCGCACAACGCGCAGGACACCGGGCGTGTCAGTCACCAACTGGCCGTCAGGGCAGCGCACCGACCGGAGCAGCCTCGCAGCCCCCCTGGACTCCTCCAACGCCTTGAAGTAGCGCGGAGAGAGCTCCCCAGGGGCGAGGAAACGCACCCCGCTCCGCAACGCCACCCCGGCTTGCCTCCGCTCAGAGAGGAGCGCCAGCTCGTCCTGCAGCGCCGAGACCCTCACGGGGTCCCCTGCATCCTGCTCGAGCGCCAATAATTCCAGCTGGAGGTCGCGCAGCAAGGCGCGCTACACGGGTGTTGTTTTAGATCCCGTTTTAACCCTTAGGAGTCGGCGGACCCGCCGGCGGGGACACTTGCATTTTTTTCTGGTAACCGTGAAAAGAACTTAAAATGCGTCGTCATGTTTGATCATACACGTAAGTGTAGTACATCATTTTAATCTGTAAATGGTCTACTTTTATTCATGTATACTCACAATATCCACGAAACATTGTGCTTTTGTAAAATAAAGAAAATAAACAGGGTGCGCTTTCAGCTGTCTCAGTCTCCGCGAAAATCTTTTTGAAACACGTCACTAAAATGAACTGAAACTCCGCGAATACTGCACAGACAGACATGAGAAATATATCTATAGAAAGCTTAAAGTGTCTACTTTTAAATAAAGCAATTTAAATTAAAAATATATATTTTCAGTTTATGTAATTCATGTGAAACCAAGGAGAGGCACAGAATTTCTGTCGCACTTCATTATCTGCTAATGACCCGAGGCAGGGCACGCCCACAGCCATTCACACGGAAAACAGTCCGGGCAGCATGCGTATAAGGCCACGCCCCCCGGCTTAAAAACACATACAGTCTAATGGTGTGTTCGTTTTTCTCTCGGATCTCGGAAATTCTGAGTTGAAGTGACATTATGGTGCGTTCGACTATTTCTCTCCAAGTCGGAACTCGGATGAAAACGTCACGAAACGTCAAGAAAAACGTCGCTTCCCGTCGGAAACAAGCCTCTTTTATGACGTTGAAGTCGGACAAGATTTGCCCCAAGAGCCTGTCAGCCAATCAAAAAAAAAGAAAGGGTGTACACAATAGCCAATCAGAAAATAGTACTATTGTATCTGGGTAAAATACAACACAACAACCAATGAAAAGGCATCCTGTGGAATGTCACTCTTTTTTACATGCTTTGTCATAAATAAAATTCCATTACTGAAGTATGTATTGCTGTAGAATTGTTTTTATTTTAGTAATTTTAATCACCAAAGTTTCTAGATTAAATTTCTGACCCATTTTGGGTTACATTCAACCCAGCAGTGTAGTCATTTTGAACTAATAGTTGGGTTAAAAATCAGAACCCAATATGCTGGGTTAAACGTGTAACCCAACTTTACCCAGCAGTCTCAACCCAGTTTCACCTTCCACAGCGTTACAGCGTTAACATACTCCATGTGTCAAAGAACACATCTGTCTGCAGTCAGCCCTTACATTGCAGCACACGTTTTACTCATCATTCGTAGATCTTTCTTACCTGTTTCAAATGATCTGTAGCTGTACACAAGGCATTTACAACACTTTCTGCATCCCCTAATCTAAAGTGTAAACTACTCATCCGGTTCAATCAAATTATTTATAACAGTCTACAAACCATACACAAAAATATTAACATTTATCATTCCTTTTTGAATGCAGTCATGTTTTGTAAATGGTAGGTTCATCACTAACTAATCACTTGTAAATGACTTGTAAATGTATTAACAAAACATACACAAACTGTTAGCATATCACTTATTAATCATTTATGAATGTTTTGTAAATAATTAGTTAATCATTAACTAATCACTTGTAAATGACTTGTAAATGTATTAACAAAACATACACAAACTGTTAGCATATCACTTATTAATCATTTATGAATGTTTTGTAAATAATTAGTTCATCATTAACTAATCACTTATAAATGCCTTACAAAGGAACGTTATAAAGTGTTACCGGTTATTTTTATTGTTCGTATTGGTTTTTTATGCTTGTGTTTCACCTGTGTATTTAACATGACATCGCTCGCCCATCAGGGTGGGATGTGTGGGTGGTTGCTTTGGTGGGTGGGGTGGCTGCTTTTACGTCCCGCTTTTATCACTGGATTGTCTCTTAGTGCCTGTGCCCCCGTTAGTTAGTCTGTCTTCTGTATAGTCTAGTCCTGTCTGTGATTATGTGTGTTTCCCGCCTGGAGCCAATACACTTTTGAACAATGACTTTGACTCTCACGTCACTCAGTGCCCGGGGGCTGCGCTCCTGGGCCAAGGCCCAGGCGGTTTTAGCTGTCTGTAGTGATTCGTCTGTCGTGTGTCTGCAGGAGACTGGGTGGGATGGGGCTTTTATCGACAAGGTGCATGGTCGGGCGATGTCTTCTCCACCGCCTCTGTTAGGCCAGGGGTCATCGGTTGGGGTGTCGCGCTGCTCTGTCACCGCCCGCGCATCCAGGCAGCTTCCCTGCTGTACTCGAACGGGGGGGGCAAGTGTCTGGCTGTCGGACTGCGTCTGGAGGGGGGCTTCGCCTGCACCGTCGTGGTCGTGCACGCGCCCACTGATGAGGCTTGGTGTGCCTCCTTCTTCGACTGCCTGGCTGCCCGTGTGGCGCAGTGGCCCTGTCCTCTCGTGGTCGGGGACTTTAACATCACCCTCTCTCGCCTGGACGTGCGGAGGGGGGTAGTCATGCGGGCCGATGCGGGGAGAGCCGCGCTCCTCCGTATGATGCGTGCCTGTCACCTCACGGATCTGTGGCGGGATCGCAACCCTGACCGACGCATCCTCTCCAGGACGCAGCGTGTCCGGGGGGTGGTGCAGGGAAGCAGGCTGGACTACGCCTTAGTGTCCCCTGCTGTCGCTGCCCGTGTCCGTGCGATGGCTTATCGGGAGTGCCTTTTGAGCGATCACGACTACTACATATGCACTCTCGATTCTGGGGAGGTGCAGTGCGGGCGGGGCACCTGGGTCCTCAACCCCTCCCTCTTAAGCGATGGTACCGTTACAGATAAGGTTAGCTTCGCATTGTGGACGGGAGTGCGGTCGCCTCTGTTCTCCCTTGATGTACAGGCGGGGTGGGAACTGCTTAAGAGGCAGGTGGTGGCCATCTTGCAGGCTGCCGGGAGGACTGCGGCCGGACGCTAGCGGCGGTGGGAGCGCGCCATGCTGCGTGACCTCCAGCTGGAATTGTTGCCGCTCGAGCAGGACGCAGGGGACCCCGCGCGGGTCTCGGCGCTGCAGGACGAGCTGGCGCTCCTCTCTGAGCGGAGGCAAGCCGGGGTGGCGTTGCGGAGCGGGGTGCGTTTCGTCGCTCCTGGGGAGCTCTCCCTGCGCTACTTCAAGGCGTTGGAGGAGTCCAGGGGGGCTGCGAGGCTGCTTCGGTCGGTGCGCTGCCGTGACGGCCAGTTGGTGACTGACGCGCCCAGTGTCCTGCGCGTCGTGCAGGACTACTCGGAGGCCATGTTCTCCAGCAAGCGTATTGATCTGGACGCCCTCTCCCCCCTCACGGGGCTGATCGAGGCGCGCCTCTTGCCCGAGAGCGTCGCCCTGTGTGACGCCCCCTTGTCCGGTGATGAGATCGAGGCCCCCATTGACCGGCTCCGATGGCTTCACGGCAGACTTTGAGCCACCTGGCTGGGTATCATCAAGATGCTCTTTAAGCACTCGGGAGACAGGGGGGATCTGGCTAATTACAGGCCCCTCACCATGCTCAACACTGATTACAAGGTGTTGGCCTCGGTCTTGGCTTCCCAGCTCAGTCGGGTGCTGCTGTCTCTCATCCACACCACCCAGACGTACGAGGTGATGGGCCGCACCATCCTGGACACTGTCCGGGATGTGCAGGTGGCGGTGGGGCTCATGGAGACGGCGGGTATGCCCGGTTACCTGGTGAAGCTCGACTTCGCCAAGGCTTTTGAAAGGGTCGAGCACTCCTACCTCCTGCGTGTGCTGGAGGTGTTCGGCCCGGGCTTCCTGGCCTGGACGTGCCTCTTGTGCGCCTCCGCCATGTCCGCGGTCGCCTGCAACGGCTACGTTACTGCTCCCATCTGCATGACGTGTTCAGTGCGGCAGGGCTGCCCCCTGTCGGTCGCCTTGTACACCTTGGCGGTCGAGCCCCTCGGCCTCCTGGTGGCCGCCTCTCATGGCATCGCTAGGGTGCCCATCAGCCCGACATGTCACGCTCCACCGGTCTTCCAGTACACTGATGACACCACCCTGCTCGTACCCGACGGGGCCAGCGTGGGGGCTGCATTGCGCAGCAGTACTGTGATATCACTGGGGCCAGGGTGAACCTGCAGAAGTCAGTCTACCTGCGGCTCGGCTCGGCTGGGCCTCTGCCCGCTGAGCTGGGGCTGACTGAGGCCGAGGGGTAGGTGCGCCTCCTGGGTGTGCTGCTCGGGAGGAGCACCGAGGTCGCGATGGGAAGGATGTAGGACAATCTCACGGGTGCTGTGGAGCGGCGGCTGGCCGGGTGGTCGGGCCGTCTCCTCTCGCTGCAGCAGCGGGTGTTCCTGTTGAACGCATTGGTGTTATCCGTGCTGTGGTATCACCTGAGCGTGACTGACCTGTCTCACGGGCACTACGCCAGGATGCGGGCGGCCGCCCTGCGCTTCCTCTGGGGGGGGGCAGAGTCATGGTGGCTTACGCTACTTTGATTGGCCCTCCCGGGCCCTCTGGTTCAGGCCAAGGCCCTGTGTGTGCGGATGTTGCAGGCCTTCCTGGACGAGAGTCGCCCCTCCCTGTGGAAGGAGGTGCTCTCGCTCCGGCTGGGACAGTGCGCTGGGAGGGAGCTGGCCGAGGACGTCCTTTGGATGCGCCTCCGGCCCGGCATGGTGCGAGGCATCCCCTCCCTCTATGCACAGCTCCTGTTCCAGGAGCACACTGTGGTGGTGCCTGAGGGGCGGTAGCTGCTGCTACTCAACCCGCACGTCCTCTCCGGGGGGCGGCCCCTGGAGTTCCGGCACTGGTGGGAGGCCGGAGTGCGTCAGGTGCGAGACCTCTTCTATGAGGTGCGCCCTGGCTTCCTGCCTCCCGCGGCCGTCTTTGACCAGGTCGAGGCTGTGGCCAAGAAGGCCTCCAGGGTCACTGTAGCCAGGCAATGTCTGGCGGCTAGGGCTGCCCTCCCCGCGACATGTGGCCCCTCGTTTCCCCGTGGTATACGTGAAGCGGCTGTCCGGGTCACTCGTCCCCTTGGGGGCATGTGCCACCCGTGACTTTGCCCGCTTCTACAGGCAGCACGCTTTCATTGCCCCAGTGGCGCAGGAATTTTGTAGCAGGTGCTTCCCTGTTTGATGCCCGACGGACCCTGCCCTGGCTCATTTTGATTTCAGACAGCAGCACAATGCCCTATGGTCAATGAGGTGGCTGTATAGACTGGGCTTCGCCACGTCTCCACTCTGCCCAGTGTGCCGGGATGTGGAGGAGGGCCAAACACACTTGTTCTTTGGCTGTCCACAGTTAGCTGATTTTATTGTCTGGGCACTGGAGGTGGTGGACAGGATAGCCGGGGCGGTGGGGCCCGTGCCTGTTTTTACGGAGGTGGGGTGGCAGGTCATGTTCCTCTTATGTGTCCCCAAAGTCCACCCCGCCAGCACCTTTCTTAACCTGTTTTTAGCAGTCGCGGCGCAATGAGGGCATGGTTTTAGATCAGGTTTTAATGTGTAATTATCGACTGCGACTGGTTTTATCCAAGGTGTCTGCCGGGCCTCATGACATGCCCTGAACTGGATTCCTTTTGTTTCTGTTGTGGGTGGGCATTTGGTTTGGGATGTGTTTTGATGGTGGGCTGTTTGTATTCCTTCCGTTTCTCTGTTTTGGGTGGGTTCCCTGGGTTGTTTTCTTTGCACGGGTTGTGTGTGGGTGGGTTTTCGTGCTGCTTGTTGTTTGTGTTCTGTGTTTGTCTTTAGTTCCCCTTGCTCCTCTTTTAATTGGACGTTTCATTGATTGGCTTTTATTGTGTTGTGTTGTGCTTTTTTTATTAAAACCACACCTCCATGATGAAGACAGCTGCACCCTGTGAGTAGGGGTCTTGGGTCGTGGGCTTGGCCCGGTCCCTGGCCCCTCTCCCTGTACTGCCCCCCTGCTGTGGTGTATGTGTGGTGATGTCATTCTGAGTAGTTTAATAAAAAAAAAAACGGCGCCCGATCTCGTCTGATCTCGGAAGCTAAGCGGGGCCGGGCTTGGTTAGTACTTGGTTGGGAGACTGCCTGGGATTACCAAGTGCCGTAAGCTTTTTCTTAGTTTCACCTTATCCAGAGGGCCCTGCGTCTTGCCACGAATGTAAAGATGTCACTACCCTTTCATTTCACAAATTACCTTTATTTGTACAAAGACGGCAGTCCCCGCCCACTTTTGCAGAAAGTACTCGTAGCAATCGTATACAACTCACCGATTTCTTCCTCATTTTAATAACGACTTTCTCAAAGACATCTTGACATCAATGCCGCATCGACGTCTGCTCTTCTCTCGGTGCGACTCTCAATAAACCCTCAACTGAAAACAAAAGAGCCGATTCTGGCCGCTTCCCTTGCTTACGGCCATACCGTTCCGACTGCGCCCGATCTCGTCTGATCTCGGAAGCTAAGCGGGGCCGGGCTTGGTCAGTACTGGGTTGGGAGACTGCCTGGGAATACCAAGTGCCGTAAGCTTTTTCTTAGTTTCACCTTATCCAGAGGGCCCTGCGTCTTGCCACGAATGTAAAGATGTCACTACCCTTTCATTTCACAAATTACCTTTATTTGTACAAAGACGGCAGTCCCCGCCCACTTTTGCAGAAAGTACTCGTAGCAATCGTATACAACTCACCGATTTCTTCCTCATTTTAATAACGACTTTCTCAAAGACATCTTGACATCAATGCCGCATCGACGTCTGCTCTTCTCTCGGTGCGACTCTCAATAAACCCTCAACTGAAAACAAAAGTGCCGATTCTGGCCGCTTCCCTTGCTTACGGCCATACCGTTCCGACTGCGCCCGATCTCGTCTGATCTCGGAAGCTAAGCGGGGCCGGGCTTGGTCAGTACTTGGTTGGGAGACTGCCTGGGAATACCAAGTGCCGTAAGCTTTTTCTTAGTTTCACCTTATCCAGAGGGCCCTGCGTCTTGCCACGAATGTAAAGATGTCACTACCCTTTCATTTCACAAATTACCTTTATTTGTACAAAGACGGCAGTCCCCGCCCACTTTTGCAGAAAGTACTCGTAGCAATCGTATACAACTCACCGATTTCTTCCTCATTTTAATAACGACTTTCTCAAAGACATCTTGACATCAATGCCGCATCGACGTCTGCTCTTCTCTCGGTGCGACTCTCAATAAACCCTCAACTGAAAACAAAAGTGCCGATTCTGGCCGCTTCCCTTGCTTACGGCCATACCGTTCCGACTGCGCCCGATCTCGTCTGATCTCGGAAGCTAAGCGGGGCCGGGCTTGGTTAGTACTTGGTTGGGAGACTGCCTGGGAATACCAAGTGCCGTAAGCTTTTTCTTAGTTTCACCTTATCCAGAGGGCCCTGCGTCTTGCCACGAATGTAAAGATGTCACTACCCTTTCATTTCACAAATTACCTTTATTTGTACAAAGACGGCAGTCCCCGCCCACTTTTGCAGAAAGTACTCGTAGCAATCGTATACAACTCACCGATTTCTCCCTCATTTTAATAACGACTTTCTCAAAGACATCTTGACATCAATGCCGCATCGACGTCTGCTCTTCTCTCGGTGCGACTCTCAATAAACCCTCAACTGAAAACAAAAGTGCCGATTCTGGCCGCTTCCCTTGCTTACGGCCATACCGTTCCGACTGCGCCCGATCTCGTCTGATCTCGGAAGCTAAGCGGGGCCGGGCTTGGTTAGTACTTGGTTGGGAGACTGCCTGGGAATACCAAGTGCCGTAAGCTTTTTCTTAGTTTCACCTTATCCAGAGGGCCCTGCGTCTAGCCACGAATGTAAAGATGTCACTCCCCTTTCATTTCACAAATTACCTTTATTTGTACAATGACGGCAGTCCCCGCCCACTTTTGCAGAAAGTACTCGTAGCAATCGTATACAACTCATCGCTTTCTTCCTCATTTTAATAATGACTTTCTCAAAGACATCTTGACATCAATGCCGCATCGACGTCTGCTCTTCTCTCGGTGCGACTCTCAATAAACCCTCAACTGAAAACAAAAGGGCTGATTCTGGCCGCTTCCCTCGCTTACGGCCATACCATTCCGACTGCGCCCGATCTCGGAAACTAAGCGGGGCCGGGCTTGGTTAGTACTTGGTTGGGAGACTGCCTGGGATTACCAAGTGCCGTAAGCTTTTTCTTACTTTCACTTTATCCAGAGGGCCCTGCGTCTTGCCACGAATGTAAAGATGTCACTACCCTTTCATTTCACAAATTACCTTTATTTGTACAAAGACGGCAGTCCCAGCCCACTTTTGCAGAAAGTACTCATAGCAATCGTATACACCTCACCGATTTCTTCCTCATTTTAAGAACGACTTTCTCAAAGACATCTTGACATCAATGCTGCATCGACGTCTGCTCTTCTC
Organism: Paramormyrops kingsleyae; assembly: GCF_048594095.1. Classification (NCBI taxonomy): domain Eukaryota; kingdom Metazoa; phylum Chordata; class Actinopteri; order Osteoglossiformes; family Mormyridae; genus Paramormyrops; species Paramormyrops kingsleyae. The sequence continues at coordinate 45,642,721 of NC_132800.1, forward strand.
TCGGTGCGACTCTCAATAAACCCTCAACTGAAAACAAAAGTGCTGATTCTGGCCGCGTCCCTCGCTTACGGCCATACCGTTCCGACTGCGCCCGATCTCGTCTGATCTCGGAAGCTAAGCGGGGCCGGGCTTGGTTAGTACTTGGTTGGGAGACTGCCTGGGATTACCAAGTGCCATAAGCTATTTCTTACTTTCACCTTATCCAGAGGGCCCTGCGTCTTGCGACGAATGTAAAGATGTCACTCCCCTTTCATTTCACAAATTACCTTGATTTGTATAACGACGGCAGCCCACTTTTGCAGAAAGTACTCGTAGCAATCGTATACAACTCACCGCTTTCTTCCTCATTTTAAGAATGACTTTCTCAAAGACATCTTGACATTAATGTCGCATCGACGTCTGCTCTTCTCTCGGTGCGACTCTCAATAAACCCTCAACTGAAAACAAAAGGGCTGATTCTGGCCGCTTCCCTCGCTTATGGCCATACCGTTCCGACTGCGCCCGATCTCGTCTGATCTCGGAAGCTAAGCGGGGCCGGGCTTGGTTAGTACTTGGTTGGGAGACTGCTTGGGATTACGAAGTGCCGTAAGCCTTTTCTTACTTTCACTCTATCCCGAGGGCCCAGCGTCTTGCTACGAATGTAAAGCTGTCACTCCCCTATCATTTCACAAAGTATCTTTATTTGTACAATGACGGCAGTCCCCGACCACTTTTGCAGAAAGTTCTCGTAGCAATCGCATACAACTCACCGCTTTCTTCCTCATTTTAATAACGACTTTCTCAAAGACATCTTGACATCAATGCCGCATCGACGTCTGCTCTTCTCTCGGTGCGACTCTCAATAAACCCTCAACTGAAAACAAAAGGGCTGATTCTGGCCGATTCCCTCACTTACGGCCATACCGTTCTGACTGCACCCAATCTCGTCTGATCTCGGAAACTAAGCGGGGCCGGGCTTGGTTAGTACTTGGTAGGGAGACTGCCTGGGATTACCAAATGCCGTAAGCTTTTTCTTACTTTCACCTTATCCAGAGGGCCCTGCGTCTTGCCACGAATGTAAAGATGTCACTCCCATTTCATTTCACAAATTACCTTTATTTGTACAACGACGGCAGTCCCAGCCCACTTTTGCAGAAAGTACTCGTAGCAATCGTATGCAACTCACCGCTTTCTTCCTCCTTTTAAGAACGACTTTCTCAAAGACATCTTGACATCAATGCCGCATCGACGTCTGCTCTTCTCTCGGTGCGACTCTCAATTAACCCTCAACTGAAAACAAAAGTGCTGATTCTGGCCGCTTCCCTCGCTTATGGCCATACCGTTCCGACTGCGCCCGATCTCGTCTGATCTCGGAAGCTAAGCGGGACCGGGCTTGGTTAGTACTTGGTTGGGAGACTGCTTGGGATTACCAAGTGCCGTAAGCTTTTTCTTACTTTCACTTTATCCCGAGAGCCCAGCGTCTTGCCACGAATGTAAAGCTGTCACTCCCCTATCATTTCACAAAGTATCTTTATTTGTACAATGACGGCAGTCCCCGCCCACTTTTGCAGAAAGTACTCGTAGCAATCGTATACAACTCACCGCTTTCTTCCTCATTTTAATAATGACTTTCTCAAAGACATCTTGACATCAATGGCGAATTGACGTCTGCTCTTCTCTCAGTGCGACTCTCAATAAACCCTCAACTGAAAACAAAAGGGCTGATTCTGACCGCTTCCCTCGCTTACGGCCATACCGTTCCGACTGCGCCCGATCTCGTCTGATCTCGGAAGCTAAGCGGGGCCGGGCTTTGTTAGTACTTGTTTGGGAGACTGCCTGGGATTACCAAGTGCCGTAAGCTTTTTCTTACTTTCACTTTATCCAGAGGGCCCTGCGTCTTGCCACGAATTGAAAGATGTCACTCCCCTTTCATTTCACAAATTACCTTTATTTGTACAACGACGGCAGTCCCCGCCCACTTTTGCAGAAAGTACTCGTAGCAATCGTATACAACTCACCGCTTTCTTCCTCATTTTAATAATGACTTTCTCAAAGACATCTTGACATCAATGCCGCATCGACGTCTGCTCTTCTCTCGGTGCAACTCTCAATAAACCCTCAACTGAAAACAAAAGGGCTGATTCTGGCCGCTTCCCTCGCTTACGGCCATACCTTTCCGACTGCGCCCGATCTCGTCTGATCTCGGAAGCTAAGTGGGGCCGGGCTTGGTTAGTACTTGGTTGGGAGACTGCCTGGGATTACCAAGTGCCGTAAGCTTTTTCTTACTTTCACTTTTTCCAGAGGGCCCTGCGTCTTGCCACGAATTGAACGATGTCACTGCCCTTTCATTTCACAAATTACCTTTATTTCTACAACGACGGCAGTCCCAGCCCACTTTTGCAGAAAGTACTCGTAGCAATCGTATACAACTCACCGCTTTCTTCCTCATTTTAAGAACGACTTTCTCAAAGACATCTTGACATCAATGCCGCATCGACGTCTGCTCTTCTCTCGGTGCGACTCTCAATAAACCCTCAACTGAAAACAAAAGGGCTGATTCTGGCCGCTTCCCTCGCTTATGGCCATACCGTTCCGACTGCGCCCGATCTCGTCTGATCTCGGAAGCTAAGCGGTGCCGGGCTTGGTTAGTACTTGGTTGGGAGACTGCCTGGGAATACCAAGTGCCGTAAGCTTTTTCTTAGTTTCACCTTATCCAGAGGGCCCTGCGTCTTGCCACGAATGTAAAGATGTCACTCCCCTTTCATTTCACAAATTACCTTTATTTGTACAATGACGGCAGTCCCCGCCCACTTTTGCAGAAAGTACTCGTAGCAATCGTATACAACTCATCGCTTTCTTCCTCATTTTAATAATGACTTTCTCAAAGACATCTTGACATCAATGCCGCATCGACGTCTGCTCTTCTCTCGGTGCGACTCTCAATAAACCCTCAACTGAAAACAAAAGGGCTGATTCTGGCCGCTTCCCTCGCTTACGGCCATACCATTCTGACTGCGCCCGATCTCGGAAACTAAGCGGGGCCGGGCTTGGTTAGTACTTGGTTGGGAGACTGCCTGGGATTACCAAGTGCCGTAAGCTTTTTCTTACTTTCACTTTATCCAGAGGGCCCTGCGTCTTGCCACGAATGTAAAGATGTCACTACCCTTTCATTTCACAAATTACCTTTATTTGTACAAAGACGGCAGTCCCAGCCCACTTTTGCAGAAAGTACTCATAGCAATCGTATACACCTCACCGATTTCTTCCTCATTTTAAGAACGACTTTCTCAAAGACATCTTGACATCAATGCTGCATCGACGTCTGCTCTTCTCTCGGTGCGACTCTCAATAAACCCTCAACTGAAAACAAAAGTGCTGATTCTGGCCGCGTCCCTCGCTTACGGCCATACCGTTCCGACTGCGCCCGATCTCGTCTGATCTCGGAAGCTAAGCGGGGCCGGGCTTGGTTAGTACTTGGTTGGGAGACTGCCTGGGATTACCAAGTGCCATAAGCTATTTCTTACTTTCACCTTATCCAGAGGGCCCTGCGTCTTGCGACGAATGTAAAGATGTCACTCCCCTTTCATTTCACAAATTACCTTGATTTGTATAACGACGGCAGCCCACTTTTGCAGAAAGTACTCGTAGCAATCGTATACAACTCACCGCTTTCTTCCTCATTTTAAGAATGACTTTCTCAAAGACATCTTGACATCAATGTCGCATCGACGTCTGCTCTTCTCTCGGTGCGACTCTCAATAAACCCTCAACTGAAAACAAAAGGGCTGATTCTGGCCGCTTCCCTCGCTTATGGCCATACCGTTCCGACTGCGCCCGATCTCGTCTGATCTCGGAAGCTAAGCGGGGCCGGGCTTGGTTAGTACTTGGTTGGGAGACTGCCTGGGATTACCAAGTGCCGTAAGCTTTTTCTTACTTTCACCTTATCCAGAGGGCCCTGCGTCTTGCCACGAATGTAAAGATGTCAATCCCATTTCATTTCACAAATTACCTTTATTTGTACAACGACGGCAGTCCCAGCCCACTTTTGCAGAAAGTACTCGTAGCAATCGTATACAACTCACGGCTTTCTTCCTCATTTTAAGAACGACTTTCTCAAAGACATCTTGACATCAATGCCGCATCGACGTCTGCTCTTCTCTCGGTGCGACTCTCAATAAACCCTCAACAGAAAACAAAAGGGCTGATTCTGGCCGCTTCCCTCGTTTACGGCCATACCATTCCGACTGCGCCCGATCTCGTCTGATCTCGGAAGCTGAGCGGGGCCGGGCTTGGTTAGTACTTGTTTGGGAGACTGCCTAGGAATACCAAGTGCCGTAAGCTTTTTCTTAGTTTCACCTTATCCAGAGAGCCCTGCGTCTTGCCACGAATGTAAAGATGTCACTCCCCTTTCATTTCACAAATTACCTTGATTTGTATAACGACGGCAGCCCACTTTTGCAGAAAGTACTCGTAGCAATCGTATACAACTCACCGCTTTCTTCCTCATTTTAAGAACGACTTTCTCAAAGACATCTTGACATCAATGTCGCATCGACGTCTGCTCTTCTCTCGGTGCGACTCTCAATAAACCCTCAACTGAAAACAAAAGGGCTGATTCTGGCCGCTTCCCTCGCTTACGGCCATACCGTTCCGACTGCGTCCGATCTCGTCTGATCTCGGAAGCTAAGCGGGGCCGGGCTTGGTTAGTACTTGGTTGGGAGACTGCCTGGGATTACCAAGTGCCGTACGCTTTATCTTACTTTCACTTCATCCAGAGAGCCCTGCATCTTGCCACGAATGTAAAGATGTCACTCCCCTTTCATTTCACAAATTACCTTTATTTGTACAACGACGGCAGTCCCTGCCCACGTTTGCAGAAAGTACTCGTAGCAATCGTATACAACTCACCGCTTTCTTCCTCATTTTAATAACGACTTTCTCAAAGACATCTTGACATCAATGCCGCATCGACGTCTGCTCTTCTCTCGGTGCGACTCACAATAAACCCTCAACTGAAAACAAAAGGGCTGATTCTGGCCACTTCCCTCGCTTACGGCCATACCGTTCCGACTGCGCCCGATCTCGTCTGATCTCGGAAGCGAAGCGGGGCCGGGCTTGGTTAGTACTTGGTTGGGACACTGCCTGGGATTACCAAGTGCCGTAAGCTTTTTCTTACTTTCACTTTATCCAGAGGGCCCTGCCTCTTGCCACGAATGTAAAGATATCACTCCCCTTTCATTTCACGAATTACCTATATTTGTACAACGACGGCAGTCTCAGCCAACTTTTGCAGAAAGTACTCGTAGCAATCGTATACAACTCACCGCTTCCTTCCTCATTTTAAGAACGACTTTCTCAAAGACATCTTGACATCAATGCCGCATCGACGTCTGCTCTTCTCTCGGTGCGACTCTCAATTAACCCTCAACTGAAAACAAAAGTGCTGATTCTGGCAGCTTCCCTCACTTACGTCCATTCCGTTCCGACTGCGCCCGATCTCGTCTGCTTTCGGAAAGTAAGTGGGGCCGGGCTTGGTTAGTACTTGGTTGGGAGACTGCTTGGGATTACCAAGTGCCGTAAGCATTTTCTTTCTTTCACTTTATCCAGAGGGCCCTGCATCTTGCCACGAATATAAAGATGTCACTCCCCTTTCATTTCACAAATTACCTTTATTTGTACAATGACGGCAGTCCCCGCCCACTTTTGCAGAAAGAACTCGTAGCAATCGTATACAACTCACCGCTTTCTTCCTCATTTTAATAATGACTTTCTCAAAGACATCTTGACATCAATGCCGCATCGACGTCTGCTCTTCTCTCGGTGCGACTCTCAATAAACCCTCAACTGAAAACAAAAGGGCTGATTCTGGCTGCTTCCTTCGCTTACGGCCATACTGTTCCGACTGCGCCCGATCTCGTCTGATCTCGGAAGCTAAGCGGGGCCGGGCTTGGTTAGTACTTGGTTGGGAGACTGCCTGGGAATACCAAGTGCCGTAAGCTTTTTCTTAGTTTCACCTTATCCAGAGGGCCCTGCGTCTTGCCACGAATTGAAAGATGTCACTCCCTTTTCATTTCACAAATTACCTTTATTTGTACAACGACGGCAGTCCCAGCCCACTTTTGCAGAAAGTACTCATAGCAATCGTATACAACTCACCGCTTTCTTCCTCATTTTAAGAACGACTTTCTCAAAGACATCTTGACATCAATGCCGCATCGACGTCTGCTCTTCTCTCGGTGCGACTCTCAATAAACCCTCAACTGAAAACAAAAGGCCTGATTCTGGCCGCTTCCCTCGCTTACGGCCATACCGTTCCGACTGCGCCCGATCTCGTCTGATCTCGGAAGCTAAGCGGTGCCGGGCTTGGTTAGTACTTGGTTGGGAGACTGCCTGGGAATACCAAGTGCCGTAAGCTTTTTCTTAGTTTCACATTATCCAGAGGGCCCTGCGTCTTGCCACGAATGTAAAGATGTCACTCCCCTTTCATTTCACAAATTACCTTTATTTGTACAATGACGGCAGTCCCCGCCCACTTTTGCAGAAAGTACTCGTAGCAATCGTATACAACTCACCGCTTTCTTCCTCATTTTAATAACGACTTTCTCAAAGACATCTTGACATCAATGGCGAATCGACGTCTGCTCTTCTCTCGGTGCGACTCTCAATAAACCCTCAACTGAAAACAAAAGGGCTGATTCTGGCCGCTTCCCTCGCTTACGGCCATACCGTTCCGACTGCGCCCGATCTCGTCTGATCTCGGAAACTAAGCGGGGCCGGGCTTGGTTAGTACTTGGTTGGGAGACTGCCTGGGATTACCAAGTGCCGTAAGCTTTTTCTTACTTTCACTTTATCCAGAGGGCCCTGCGTCTTGCCACGAATGTAAAGATGTCACTCCCCTTTCATTTCACAAATTACCTTTATTTGTACAATGACGGCAGTCCCTGCCCACTTTTGCAGAAAGTACTCGTAGCAATCGTATACAACTCATCGCTTTCTTCCTCATTTTAATAATGACTTTCTCAAAGACATCTTGACATCAATGCCGCATCGACGTCTGCTCTTCTCTCGGTGCGACTCTCAATAAACCCTCAACTGAAAACAAAAGGGCTGATTCTGGCCGCTTCCCTCGCTTACGGCCATACCGTTCCGACTGCGCCCGATCTCGTCTGATCTCGGAAGCTAAGCGGGGCCGGGCTTGGTTAGTACTTGTTTGGGAGACTGCCTAGGAATACCAAGTGCCGTAAGCTTTTTCTTAGTTTCACCTTATCCAGAGGGCCCTGCGTCTTGCCACGAATGTAAAGATGTCACTCCCCTTTCATTTCACAAATTACCTTGATTTGTATAACGACGGCAGCCCACTTTTGCAGAAAGTACTCGTAGCAATCGTATACAACTCACCGCTTTCTTCCTCATTTTAAGAACGACTTTCTCAAAGACATCTTGACATCAATGTCGCATCGACGTCTGCTCTTCTCTCGGTGCGACTCTCAATAAACCCTCAACTGAAAACAAAAGGGCTGATTCTGGCCGCTTCCCTCGCTTACGGCCATACCGTTCCGACTGCGCCCGATCTCGTCTGATCTCGGAAGCTAAGCGGGGCCGGGCTTTGTTAGTACTTGGTTGGGAGACTGCCTGGGATTACCAAGTGTCGTAAACTTTTTCTTACTTTCACTTTATCCAGAGGGCCCTGCGTCTTGCCACGAATTGAAAGAATACTCCCCTTTCATTTCACAAATTACCTTTATTTATTGAACGACGGCAGTCCCAGCCCACTTTTGCAGAAAGTACTCGTAGCAATCGTATACAACTCATCGCTTTCTTCCTCATTTTAATAACGACATTCTCAAAGACATCTTGACATCAATGCCGCATCGACGTCTGCTCTTCTCTCGGTGCGACTCTCAATAAACCCTCAACTGAAAACAAAAGGGCTGATTCTGGCCGCTTCCCTCACTTACGGCCACACCGTTCCGACTGCGCCCGATCTCGTCTGATCTCAGAAGCTAAGCGGGGCCGGGCTTGGTTAGTACTTGGTTGGGAGACTGCCTGGGATTACCAAGTGCCGTAAGCTTTTTCTTACTTTCACTTTATCCAGAGGGCCCTGCGTCTTGCCACGAATGTAAAGATGTCACTCCCCTTTCATATCACGAATTGCCTTTATTTGTACAACGACGGCAGTCCCAGCCCACTTTTGCAGAAAGTACTCGTAGCAATCGTATACAACTCACCGCTTTCTTCCTCACTTTAATAACGACTTTCTCAAAGACATCTTAACATCAATGCCGCATCGACGTCTGCTCTTCTCTCGGTGCGACTCTCAATAAACCCTCAACTGAAAACAAAAGGGCTGATTCTGGCCGCTTCCCTCACTTACGGCCATACCGTTCCGACTGCGCCCGATCTCGTCTGATCTCGGAAGCGAAGCGGGGCCGGGCTTGGTTAGTACTTGGTTGGGAGACTGCCTGGGATTACCAAGTGCCGTAAGCTTTTTCTTACTTTCACCTTATCCAGAGAGCCCTGCATCTTGCCACGAATGTAAAGATGTCACTCCCCTTTCATTTCACAAATTACCTTTATTTGTACAACGACGGCAGTCCCAGCCCACTTTTGCAGAAAGTACTCGTAGCAATCGTATACAACTCACCGCTTTCTTCCTCATTTTAAGAACTACTTTCTCAAAGACATCTTGACATCAATGCCGCATCGACGTCTGCTCTTCTCTCGGTGCGACTCTCAATTAACCCTCAACTGAAAACAAAAGTGCTGATTCTGGCCGCTTCTCTCGCTAACGGCCATACCGTTCCGACTGCGCCCGATCTCGTCTGATCTCGGAAGCTAAGCGGGGCCGGGCTTGGTTAGTACTTGGTTGGGAGACTGCCTGGGAATACCAAGTGCCGTAAGCTTTTTCTTAGTTTCACCTTATCCAGAGGGCCCTGCGTCTTGCCACGAATGTAAAGATGTCACTACCCTTTCATTTCACAAATTACCTTTATTTGTACAAAGACGGCAGTCCCCGCCCACTTTTGCAGAAAGTACTCGTAGCAATCGTATACAACTCACCGATTTCTTCCTCATTTTAATAACGACTTTCTCAAAGACATCTTGACATCAATGCCGCATCGACGTCTGCTCTTCTCTCGGTGCGACTCTCAATAAACCCTCAACCGAAAACAAAAGTGCTGATTCTGGCCGCTTCCCTTGCTTACGGCCATACCGTTCCGACTGCGCCCGATCTCGTCTGATCTCGGAAGCTAAGCGGGGCCGGGCTTGGTTAGTACTTGGTTGGGAGACTGCCTGGGAATACCAAGTGCCGTAAGCTTTTTCTTAGTTTCACCTTATCCAGAGGGCCCTGCGTCTTGCCACGAATGTAAAGATGTCACTACCCTTTCATTTCACAAATTACCTTTATTTGTACAAAGACGGCAGTCCCCGCCCACTTTTGCAGAAAGTACTCGTAGCAATCGTATACAACTCACCGATTTCTTCCTCATTTTAATAACGACTTTCTCAAAGACATCTTGACATCAATGCCGCATCGACGTCTGCTCTTCTCTCGGTGCGACTCTCAATAAACCCTCAACCGAAAACAAAAGTGCTGATTCTGGCCGCTTCCCTTGCTTACGGCCATACCGTTCCGACTGCGCCCGATCTCGTCTGATCTCGGAAGCTAAGCGGGGCCGGGCTTGGTTAGTACTTGGTTGGGAGACTGCCTGGGAATACCAAGTGCCGTAAGCTTTTTCTTAGTTTCACCTTATCCAGAGGGCCCTGCGTCTTGCCACGAATGTAAAGATGTCACTACCCTTTCATTTCACAAATTACCTTTATTTGTACAAAGACGGCAGTCCCCGCCCACTTTTGCAGAAAGTACTCGTAGCAATCGTATACAACTCACCGATTTCTTCCTCATTTTAATAACGACTTTCTCAAAGACATCTTGACATCAATGCCGCATCGACGTCTGCTCTTCTCTCGGTGCGACTCTCAATAAACCCTCAACCGAAAACAAAAGTGCTGATTCTGGCCGCTTCCCTTGCTTACGGCCATACCGTTCCGACTGCGCCCGATCTCGTCTGATCTCGGAAGCTAAGCGGGGCCGGGCTTGGTTAGTACTTGGTTGGGAGACTGCCTGGGAATACCAAGTGCCGTAAGCATTTTCTTAGTTTCACCTTATCCAGAGGGCCCTGCGTCTTGCCACGAATGTAAAGATGTCACTACCCTTTCATTTCACAAATTACCTTTATTTGTACAAAGACGGCAGTCCCCGCCAACTTTTGCAGAAAGTACTCGTAGCAATCGTATACAACTCACCGATTTCTTCCTCATTTTAATAACGACTTTCTCAAAGACATCTTGACATCAATGCCGCATCGACGTCTGCTCTTCTCTCGGTGCGACTCTCAATAAACCCTCAACCGAAAACAAAAGTGCTGATTCTGGCCGCTTCCCTTGCTTACGGCCATACCGTTCCGACTGCGCCCGATCTCGTCTGATCTCGGAAGCTAAGCGGGGCCGGGCTTGGTTAGTACTTGGTAAGGAGACTGCCTGGGATTACCAAGTGCCGTAAGCTTATTCTTACTTTCACCTTATCCAGAGGGCCCTGCGTCTTGCCACGAATGTAAAGATGTCACTCCCCTTTCACTTCACAAATTACCTTTATTTGTACAACGACGGCAGTCCCAGCGCACTTTTGCAGAAAGTACTCGTAGCAATCGTATACAACTCACCGCTTTCTTCCTCATTTTAAGAACGACTTTCTCAAAGACATCTTGACTTCAATGCCGCATCGACGTCTGCTCTTCTCTCGGTGCGACTCTCAATTAACCCTCAACTGAAAACAAAAGTGCTGATTCTGGCCGCTTCCCTCGCTTACGGCCATACCGTTCCGACTGCGCCCGATCTCGTCTGATCTCGGAAGCTAAGCGGGGCCGGGCTTGGTTAGTACTTGGTTGGGAGACTGCCTGGGATTACCAAGTGCCGTAAACTTTTTCTTACTTTCACTTTTTCCAGAGGGCCCTGCGTCTTGCCACGAATTGAACGATGTCACTCCCCTTTCATTTCACAAATTACCTTTATTTCTACAACGACGGCAGTCCCAGCCCACTTTTGCAGAAAGTACTCGTAGCAATCGTATACAACTCACCGCTTTCTTCCTCATTTTAAGAACGACTTTCTCAAAGACATCTTGACATCAATGCCGCATCGACGTCTGCTCTTCTCTCGGTGCGACTCTCAATAAACCCTCAACTGAAAACAAAAGGGCTGATTCTGGCCGCTTCCCTCGCTTATGGCCATACCGTTCCGACTGCGCCCGATCTCGTCTGATCTCGGAAGCTAAGCGGGGCCGGGCTTGGTTAGTACTTGGTTGGGAGACTGCTTGGGATTACGAAGTGCCGTAAGCTTTTTCTTACTTTCACTCTATCCCGAGGGCCCAGCGTCTTGCTACGAATGTAAAGCTGTCACTCCCCTATCATTTCACAAAGTATCTTTATTTGTACAATGACGGCAGTCCCCGCCCACTTTTGCAGAAAGTACTCGTAGCAATCGCATACAACTCACCGCTTTCTTCCTCATTTTAATAACGACTTTCTCAAAGACATCTTGACATCAATGCCGCATCGACGTCTGCTCTTCTCTCGGTGCGACTCTCAATAAACCCTCAACTGAAAACAAAAGGGCTGATTCTGGCCGATTCCCTCACTTACGGCCATACCGTTCTGACTGCACCCAATCTCGTCTGATCTCGGAAACTAAGCGGGGCCGGGCTTGGTTAGTACTTGGTAGGGAGACTGCCTGGGATTACCAAATGCCGTAAGCTTTTTCTTACTTTCACCTTATCCAGAGGGCCCTGCGTCTTGCCACGAATGTAAAGATGTCACTCCCATTTCATTTCACAAATTACCTTTATTTGTACAACGACGGCAGTCCCAGCCCACTTTTGCAGAAAGTACTCGTAGCAATCGTATGCAACTCACCGCTTTCTTCCTCCTTTTAAGAACGACTTTCTCAAAGACATCTTGACATCAATGCCGCATCGACGTCTGCTCTTCTCTCGGTGCGACTCTCAATTAACCCTCAACTGAAAACAAAAGTGCTGATTCTGGCCGCTTCCCTCGCTTATGGCCATACCGTTCCGACTGCGCCCGATCTCGTCTGATCTCGGAAGCTAAGCGGGACCGGGCTTGGTTAGTACTTGGTTGGGAGACTGCTTGGGATTACCAAGTGCCGTAAGCTTTTTCTTACTTTCACTTTATCCCGAGAGCCCAGCGTCTTGCCACGAATGTAAAGCTGTCACTCCCCTATCATTTCACAAAGTATCTTTATTTGTACAACGACGGCAGTCCCCGCCCACTTTTGCAGAAAGTACTCGTAGCAATCGTATACAACTCACCGCTTTCTTCCTCATTTTAATAATGACTTTCTCAAAGACATCTTGACATCAATGGCGAATTGACGTCTGCTCTTCTCTCAGTGCTACTCTCAATAAACCCTCAACTGAAAACAAAAGGGCTGATTCTGACCGCTTCCCTCGCTTACGGCCATACCGTTCCGACTGCGCCCGATCTCGTCTGATCTCGGAAGCTAAGCGGGGCCGGGCTTTGTTAGTACTTGTTTGGGAGACTGCCTGGGATTACCAAGTGCCGTAAGCTTTTTCTTACTTTCACTTTATCCAGAGGGCCCTGCGTCTTGCCACGAATTGAAAGATGTCACTCCCCTTTCATTTCACAAATTACCTTTATTTGTACAACGACGGCAGTCCCCGCCCACTTTTGCAGAAAGTACTCGTAGCAATCGTATACAACTCACCGCTTTCTTCCTCATTTTAATAATGACTTTCTCAAAGACATCTTGACATCAATGCCGCATCGACGTCTGCTCTTCTCTCGGTGCGACTCTCAATAAACCCTCAACTGAAAACAAAAGGGCTGATTCTGGCCGCTTCCCTCGCTTACGGCCATACCTTTCCGACTGCGCCCGATCTCGTCTGATCTCGGAAGCTAAGTGGGGCCGGGCTTGGTTAGTACTTGGTTGGGAGACTGCCTGGGATTACCAAGTGCCGTAAGCTTTTTCTTACTTTCACCTTATCCAGAGAGCCCTGCATCTTGCCACGAATGTAAAGATGTCACTCCCCTTTCATTTCACAAATTACCTTTATTTGTACAACGACGGCAGTCCCAGCCCACTTTTGCAGAAAGTACTCGTAGCAATCGTATACAACTCACCGCTTTCTTCCTCATTTTAAGAACTACTTTCTCAAAGACATCTTGACATCAATGCCGCATCGACGTCTGCTCTTCTCTCGGTGCGACTCTCAATTAACCCTCAACTGAAAACAAAAGTGCTGATTCTGGCCGCTTCTCTTGCTAACGGCCATACCGTTCCGACTGCGCCCGATCTCGTCTGATCTCGGAAGCTAAGCGGGGCCGGGCTTGGTTAGTACTTGGTTGGGAGACTGCCTGGGAATACCAAGTGCCGTAAGCTTTTTCTTACTTTCACCTTATCCAGAGGGCCCTGCGTCTTGCCACGAATGTAAAGATGTCACTACCCTTTCATTTCACAAATTACCTTTATTTGTACAAAGACGGCAGTCCCCGCCCACTTTTGCAGAAAGTACTCGTAGCAATCGTATACAACTCACCGATTTCTTCCTCATTTTAATAACGACTTTCTCAAAGACATCTTGACATCAATGCCGCATCGACGTCTGCTCTTCTCTCGGTGCGACTCTCAATAAACCCTCAACCGAAAACAAAAGTGCTGATTCTGGCCGCTTCCCTTGCTTACGGCCATACCGTTCCGACTGCGCCCGATCTCGTCTGATCTCGGAAGCTAAGCGGGGCCGGGCTTGGTTAGTACTTGGTTGGGAGACTGCCTGGGAATACCAAGTGCCGTAAGCTTTTTCTTAGTTTCACCTTATCCAGAGGGCCCTGCGTCTTGCCACGAATGTAAAGATGTCACTACCCTTTCATTTCACAAATTACCTTTATTTGTACAAAGACGGCAGTCCCCGCCCACTTTTGCAGAAAGTACTCGTAGCAATCGTATACAACTCACCGATTTCTTCCTCATTTTAATAACGACTTTCTCAAAGACATCTTGACATCAATGCCGCATCGACGTCTGCTCTTCTCTCGGTGCGACTCTCAATAAACCCTCAACCGAAAACAAAAGTGCTGATTCTGGCCGCTTCCCTTGCTTACGGCCATACCGTTCCGACTGCGCCCGATCTCGTCTGATCTCGGAAGCTAAGCGGGGCCGGGCTTGGTTAGTACTTGGTTGGGAGACTGCCTGGGAATACCAAGTGCCGTAAGCATTTTCTTAGTTTCACCTTATCCAGAGGGCCCTGCGTCTTGCCACGAATGTAAAGATGTCACTACCCTTTCATTTCACAAATTACCTTTATTTGTACAAAGACGGCAGTCCCCGCCCACTTTTGCAGAAAGTACTCGTAGCAATCGTATACAACTCACCGATTTCTTCCTCATTTTAATAACGACTTTCTCAAAGACATCTTGACATCAATGCCGCATCGACGTCTGCTCTTCTCTCGGTGCGACTCTCAATAAACCCTCAACCGAAAACAAAAGTGCTGATTCTGGCCGCTTCCCTTGCTTACGGCCATACCGTTCCGACTGCGCCCGATCTCGTCTGATCTCGGAAGCTAAGCGGGGCCGGGCTTGGTTAGTACTTGGTAAGGAGACTGCCTGGGATTACCAAGTGCCGTAAGCTTATTCTTACTTTCACCTTATCCAGAGGGCCCTGCGTCTTGCCACGAATGTAAAGATGTCACTCCCCTTTCACTTCACAAATTACCTTTATTTGTACAACGACGGCAGTCCCAGCGCACTTTTGCAGAAAGTACTCGTAGCAATCGTATACAACTCACCGCTTTCTTCCTCATTTTAAGAACGACTTTCTCAAAGACATCTTGACTTCAATGCCGCATCGACGTCTGCTCTTCTCTCGGTGCGACTCTCAATTAACCCTCAACTGAAAACAAAAGTGCTGATTCTGGCCGCTTCCCTCGCTTACGGCCATACCGTTCCGACTGCGCCCGATCTCGTCTGATCTCGGAAGCTAAGCGGGGCCGGGCTTGGTTAGTACTTGGTTGGGAGACTGCCTGGGATTACCAAGTGCCGTAAACTTTTTCTTACTTTCACTTTTTCCAGAGGGCCCTGCGTCTTGCCACGAATTGAACGATGTCACTCCCCTTTCATTTCACAAATTACCTTTATTTCTACAACGATGGCAGTCCCAGCCCACTTTTGCAGAAAGTACTCGTAGCAATCGTATACAACTCACCGCTTTCTTCCTCATTTTAAGAACGACTTTCTCAAAGACATCTTGACATCAATGCCGCATCGACGTCTGCTCTTCTCTCGGTGCGACTCTCAATAAACCCTCAACTGAAAACAAAAGGGCTGATTCTGGCCGCTTCCCTCGCTTACGGCCATACCTTTCCGACTGCGCCCGATCTCGTCTGATCTCGGAAGCTAAGTGGGGCCGGGCTTGGTTAGTACTTGGTTGGGAGACTGCCTGGGATTACCAAGTGCCGTAAGCTTTTTCTTACTTTCACTTTTTCCAGAGGGCCCTGCGTCTTGCCACGAATTGAACGATGTCACTGCCCTTTCATTTCACAAATTACCTTTATTTCTACAACGACGGCAGTCCCAGCCCACTTTTGCAGAAAGTACTCGTAGCAATCGTATACAACTCACCGCTTTCTTCCTCATTTTAAGAACGACTTTCTCAAAGACATCTTGACATCAATGCCGCATCGACGTCTGCTCTTCTCTCGGTGCGACTCTCAATAAACCCTCAACTGAAAACAAAAGGGCTGATTCTGGCCGCTTTCCTCGCTTATGGCCATACCGTTCCGACTGCGCCCGATCTCGTCTGATCTCGGAAGCTAAGCGGGGCCGGGCTTGGTTAGTACTTGGTTGGGAGACTGCTTGGGATTACGAAGTGCCGTAAGCTTTTTCTTACTTTCACTCTATCCCGAGGGCCCAGCGTCTTGCTACGAATGTAAAGCTGTCACTCCCCTATCATTTCACAAAGTATCTTTATTTGTACAACGACGGCAGTCCCCGCCCACTTTTGCAGAAAGTACTCGTAGCAATCGCATACAACTCACCGCTTTCTTCCTCATTTTAATATTGTCTTTCACAAAGACATCTTGACATCAATGCCGCATCGACGTCTGCTCTTCTCTCGGTGCGACTCTCAATATACCCTCAACTGAAAACAAAAGGGCTGATTCTGGCCGCTTCCCTCGCTTACGGCCATACTGTTCCGACTGCGCCCGATCTCGTCTGATCTCGGAAGCTAAGCGGGGCCAGGCTTGGTTAGTACTTGGTTGGGAGACTGCCTGGGAATACCAAGTGCCGTAAGCTTTTTCTTACTTTCACTTTATCCAGAGGGCCCTGCGTCTTGCCACGAATGTAAAGATGTCACTACCCTTTCATTTCACAAATTACCTTTATTTGTACAAAGACGGCAGTCCCAGCCCACTTTTGCAGAAAGTACTCGTAGCAATCGTATACAACTCACCGATTTCTTCCTCATTTTAATAACGACTTTCTCAAAGACATCTTGACATCAATGCTGCATCGACGTCTGCTCTTCTCTCGGTGCGACTCTCAATAAACCCTCAACTGAAAACAAAAGTGCTGATTCTGGCCGCTTCCCTCGCTTACGGCCATACCGTTCCGACTGCGCCCGATCTCGTCTGATCTCGGAAGCTAAGCGGGGCCGGGCTTGGTTAGTACTTGGTTGGGAGACTGCCTGGGATTACCAAGTGCCGTAAACTTTTTCTTACTTTCACTTTTTCCAGAGGGCCCTGCGTCTTGCCACGAATTGAACGATGTCACTCCCCCTTCATTTCACAAATTACCTTTATTTGTACAACGACGGCAGTCCCAGCCCACTTTTGCAGAAAGTACTGGTAGCAATCGTATACAACTCACCGCTTTCTTCATCATTTTAAGAACGACTTTCTCAAAGACATCTTGACATCAATGCCGCATCGACGTCTGCTCTTCTCTCGGTGCGACTCTCAATAAACCCTCAACTGAAAACAAAAGGGCTGATTCTGGCCGCTTCCCTCGCTTATGGCCATACCGTTCCGACTGCGCCCGATCTCGTCTGATCTCGGAAGCTAAGCGGGGCCGGGCTTGGTTAGTACTTGGTTGGGAGACTGCTTGGGATTACGAAGTGCCGTAAGCTTTTTCTTACTTTCACTCTATCCCGAGGGCCCAGCGTCTTGCTACGAATGTAAAGCTGTCACTCCCCTATCATTTCACAAAGTATCTTTATTTGTACAACGACGGCAGTCCCCGCCCACTTTTGCAGAAAGTACTCGTAGCAATCGCATACAACTGACCGCTTTCTTCCTCATTTTAATAAAGACTTTCTCAAAGACATCTTGACATCAATGCCGCATCGACGTCTGCTCTTCTCTCGGTGCGACTCTCAATAAACCCTCAACTGAAAACAAAAGGCCTGATTCTGGCCGCTTCCCTCGCTTACGGCCATACCGTTCCGACTGCGCCCGATCTCGTCTGATCTCGGAAGCTAAGCGGTGCCGGGCTTGGTTAGTACTTGGTTGGGAGACTGCCTGGGAATACCAAGTGCCGTAAGCTTTTTCTTAGTTTCACCTTATCCAGAGGGCCCTGCGTCTTGCCACGAATGTAAAGATGTCACTCCCCTTTCATTTCACAAATTACCTTTATTTGTACAATGACGGCAGTCCCCGCCCACTTTTGCAGAAAGTACTCGTAGCAATCGTATACAACTCATCGCTTTCTTCCTCATTTTAATAATGACTTTCTCAAAGACATCTTGACATCAATGCCGCATCGACGTCTGCTCTTCTCTCGGTGCGACTCTCAATAAACCCTCAACTGAAAACAAAAGGGCTGATTCTGGCCGCTTCCCTCGCTTACGGCCATACCATTCCGACTGCGCCCGATCTCGGAAACTAAGCGGGGCCGGGCTTGGTTAGTACTTGGTTGGGAGACTGCCTGGGATTACCAAGTGCCGTAAGCTTTTTCTTACTTTCACTTTATCCAGAGGGCCCTGCGTCTTGCCACGAATGTAAAGATGTCACTACCCTTTCATTTCACAAATTACCTTTATTTGTACAAAGACGGCAGTCCCCGCCCACTTTTGCAGAAAGTACTCGTAGCAATCGTATACAACTCACCGATTTCTTCCTCATTTTAATAACGACTTTCTCAAAGACATCTTGACATCAATGCCGCATCGACGTCTGCTCTTCTCTCGGTGCGACTCTCAATAAACCCTCAACCGAAAACAAAAGTGCTGATTCTGGCCGCTTCCCTTGCTTACGGCCATACCGTTCCGACTGCGCCCGATCTCGTCTGATCTCGGAAGCTAAGCGGGGCCGGGCTTGGTTAGTACTTGGTTGGGAGACTGCCTGGGAATACCAAGTGCCGTAAGCTTTTTCTTAGTTTCACCTTATCCAGAGGGCCCTGCGTCTTGCCACGAATGTAAAGATGTCACTACCCTTTCATTTCACAAATTACCTTTATTTGTACAAAGACGGCAGTCCCCGCCCACTTTTGCAGAAAGTACTCGTAGCAATCGTATACAACTCACCGATTTCTTCCTCATTTTAATAACGACTTTCTCAAAGACATCTTGACATCAATGCCGCATCGACGTCTGCTCTTCTCTCGGTGCGACTCTCAATAAACCCTCAACCGAAAACAAAAGTGCTGATTCTGGCCGCTTCCCTTGCTTACGGCCATACCGTTCCGACTGCGCCCGATCTCGTCTGATCTCGGAAGCTAAGCGGGGCCGGGCTTGGTTAGTACTTGGTTGGGAGACTGCCTGGGAATACCAAGTGCCGTAAGCATTTTCTTAGTTTCACCTTATCCAGAGGGCCCTGCGTCTTGCCACGAATGTAAAGATGTCACTACCCTTTCATTTCACAAATTACCTTTATTTGTACAAAGACGGCAGTCCCCGCCCACTTTTGCAGAAAGTACTCGTAGCAATCGTATACAACTCACCGATTTCTTCCTCATTTTAATAACGACTTTCTCAAAGACATCTTGACATCAATGCCGCATCGACGTCTGCTCTTCTCTCGGTGCGACTCTCAATAAACCCTCAACCGAAAACAAAAGTGCTGATTCTGGCCGCTTCCCTTGCTTACGGCCATACCGTTCCGACTGCGCCCGATCTCGTCTGATCTCGGAAGCTAAGCGGGGCCGGGCTTGGTTAGTACTTGGTTGGGAGACTGCCTGGGAATACCAAGTGCCGTAAGCTTTTTCTTAGTTTCACCTTATCCAGAGGGCCCTGCGTCTTGCCACGAATTGAAAGATGTCACTCCCTTTTCATTTCACAAATTACCTTTATTTGTACAACGACGGCAGTCCCAGCCCACTTTTGCAGAAAGTACTCATAGCAATCGTATACAACTCACCGCTTTCTTCCTCATTTTAAGAACGACTTTCTCAAAGACATCTTGACATCAATGCCGCATCGACGTCTGCTCTTCTCTCGGTGCGACTCTCAATAAACCCTCAACTGAAAACAAAAGGCCTGATTCTGGCCGCTTCCCTCGCTTACGGCCATACCGTTCCGACTGCGCCCGATCTCGTCTGATCTCGGAAGCTAAGCGGGGCCGGGCTTGGTTAGTACTTGGTTGGGAGACTGCCTGGGAATACCAAGTGCCGTAAGCTTTTTCTTAGTTTCACATTATCCAGAGGGCCCTGCGTCTTGCCACGAATGTAAAGATGTCACTCCCCTTTCATTTCACAAATTACCTTTATTTGTACAATGACGGCAGTCCCCGCCCACTTTTGCAGAAAGTACTCGTAGCAATCGTATACAACTCACCGCTTTCTTCCTCATTTTAATAACGACTTTCTCAAAGACATCTTGACATCAATGGCGAATCGACGTCTGCTCTTCTCTCGGTGCGACTCTCAATAAACCCTCAACTGAAAACAAAAGGGCTGATTCTGGCCGCTTCCCTCGCTTACGGCCATACCGTTCCGACTGCGCCCGATCTCGTCTGATCTCGGAAACTAAGCGGGGCCGGGCTTGGTTAGTACTTGGTTGGGAGACTGCCTGGGATTACCAAGTGCCGTAAGCTTTTTCTTACTTTCACTTTATCCAGAGGGCCCTGCGTCTTGCCACGAATGTAAAGATGTCACTCCCCTTTCATTTCACAAATTACCTTTATTTGTACAATGACGGCAGTCCCCGCCCACTTTTGCAGAAAGTACTCGTAGCAATCGTATACAACTCATCGCTTTCTTCCTCATTTTAATAATGACTTTCTCAAAGACATCTTGACATCAATGCCGCATCGACGTCTGCTCTTCTCTCGGTGCGACTCTCAATAAACCCTCAACTGAAAACAAAAGGGCTGATTCTGGCCGCTTCCCTCGCTTACGGCCATACCGTTCCGACTGCGCCCGATCTCGTCTGATCTCGGAAGCGAAGCGGTGCCGGGCTTGGTTAGTACTTGGTTGGGAGACTGCCTGGGATTACCAAGTGCCGTAAGCTTTTTCTTACTTTCACCTTATCCAGAGAGCCCTGCATCTTGCCACGAATGTAAAGATGTCACTCCCCTTTCATTTCACAAATTACCTTTATTTGTACAACGACGGCAGTCCCAGCCCACTTTTGCAGAAAGTACTCGTAGCAATCGTATACAACTCACCGCTTTCTTCCTCATTTTAAGAACTACTTTCTCAAAGACATCTTGACATCAATGCCGCATCGACGTCTGCTCTTCTCTCGGTGCGACTCTCAATTAACCCTCAACTGAAAACAAAAGTGCTGATTCTGGCCGCTTCTCTCGCTAACGGCCATACCGTTCCGACTGCGCCTGATTTCGTCTGATCTGGGAAGCTAAGCGGGGCCGGGCTTGGTTAGTATTTGGTTGGGACACTGCCTGGGATTACCAAGTGCCGTAAGCTTTTTCTTACTTTCACTTTATCCAGAGGGCCCTGCCTCTTGCCACGAATGTAAAGATATCACTCCCCTTTCATTTCACAAATTACCTATATTTGTACAACGACGGCAGTCTCAGCCAACTTTTGCAGAAAGTACTCGTAGCAATCGTATACAACTCACCGCTTCCTTCCTCATTTTAAGAACGACTTTCTCAAAGACATCTTGACATCAATGCCGCATCGACGTCTGCTCTTCTCTCGGTGCGACTCTCAATTAACCCTCAACTGAAAACAAAAGTGCTGATTCTGGCAGCTTCCCTCACTTACGTCCATTCCGTTCCGACTGCGCCCGATCTCGTCTGCTTTCGGAAGGTAAGTGGGGCCGGGCTTGGTTAGTACTTGGTTGGGGGACTGCTTGGGATTACCAAGTGCCGTAAGCATTTTCTTTCTTTCACTTTATCCAGAGGGCCCTGCATCTTGCCACGAATATAAAGATGTCACTCCCCTTTCATTTCACAAATTACCTTTATTTGTACAATGACGGCAGTCCCCGCCCACTTTTGCAGAAAGAACTCGTAGCAATCGTATACAACTCACCGCTTTCTTCCTCATTTTAATAATGACTTTCTCAAAGACATCTTGACATCAATGCCGCATCGACGTCTGCTCTTCTCTCGGTGCGACTCTCAATAAACCCTCAACTGAAAACAAAAGGGCTGATTCTGGCTGCTTCCCTCGCTTACGGCCATACTGTTCCGACTGCGCCCGATCTCGTCTGATCTCGGAAGCTAAGCGGGGCCGGGCTTGGTTAGTACTTGGTTGGGAGACTGCCTGGGAATACCAAGTGCCGTAAGCTTTTTCTTAGTTTCACCTTATCCAGAGGGCCCTGCGTCTTGCCACGAATTGAAAGATGTCACTCCCTTTTCATTTCACAAATTACCTTTATTTGTACAACGACGGCAGTCCCAGCCCACTTTTGCAGAAAGTACTCATAGCAATCGTATACAACTCACCGCTTTCTTCCTCATTTTAAGAACGACTTTCTCAAAGACATCTTGACATCAATGCCGCATCGACGTCTGCTCTTCTCTCGGTGCGACTCTCAATAAACCCTCAACTGAAAACAAAAGGCCTGATTCTGGCCGCTTCCCTCGCTTACGGCCATACTGTTCCGACTGCGCCCGATCTCGTCTGATCTCGGAAGCTAAGCGGTGCCGGGCTTGGTTAGTACTTGGTTGGGAGACTGCCTGGGAATACCAAGTGCCGTAAGCTTTTTCTTAGTTTCACATTATCCAGAGGGCCCTGCGTCTTGCCACGAATGTAAAGATGTCACTCCCCTTTCATTTCACAAATTACCTTTATTTGTACAATGACGGCAGTCCCCGCCCACTTTTGCAGAAAGTACTCGTAGCAATCGTATACAACTCACCGCTTTCTTCCTCATTTTAATAACGACTTTCTCAAAGACATCTTGACATCAATGGCGAATCGACGTCTGCTCTTCTCTCGGTGCGACTCTCAATAAACCCTCAACTGAAAACAAAAGGGCTGATTCTGGCCGCTTCCCTCGCTTACGGCCATACCGTTCCGACTGCGCATGATCGTGCCTGATCCTGCGCGGCTCAGTGTGTGTGTGGTGCTGCGTGTGTGTGGTGGTGCTTTTTTTTGCCTTTGCAGTTCACTTGGTTTTCCGTTTCTTTCTCCGTTTTATTTAATAATTGTTTTGGTTTAGTTTTGCCTTGGTTAGCCTCCCCTCTCCCTGGCTGCTTCGTTGCGCCGGAGGGGGAGGCTTGTCACTCGTTTTGTGTGTCTTTTTTTTTGCATTTATTTCTGTTCGTTTGGTTCCCTTTGCGCGGTGCGCGTTTACTTCCTGGTTTGTCAATTAGGCTTTTTTTCGTTTATTTCAGCGTTTCTTCAGTTTCTTTTTGCTCTGGTTCTGTTTTCCCTCTCCCTGGCCTTCTGTTAAGCCAGGGAGGGGAGCTTGTCATTCGTTTATTCGCCCCTGATTTGTGTTTTTCTTTTCGCCCTCCATTGCTGTGCGCGTTTCTTTTCGGTTGTGGTTTGCTCCGGTTTCATTTGTGTTTGCATCACTGTTTGCTTTCTTTTCTGCCCCTGTTCGTTTCCCCTCTCCCTGGCCGTTTTATTGTGCTGGGGAGAGAGGCTTGTCATTCGGTTTGGGTTTGTTTTTTTTTCGCCGGTCTTTTGTTTTGCTTTTCACTTCCGTGTTTGGCGCGTCTATTATTTACCGGCTTTTTCTTTTCCCCCTTACTTGCCTGTTTGTTTTGTCCCCCGGGCTCCCTTCTTGGTTGCCCCCCCTCCTCCCCTTTATTGTGTGAGCATGGCTGCTCAGCCGCAGCCATCCACGTCGCGTGCAGCCGCGGCTGCACAGGCGTTCGGTGTTGATGATGGTGATGACGTGTCGCGTGCAGCCGCGGCTGCACGGGCGCTGGATTCTGACAAGGTTTATTCTCTGGATGATTTTGGTAGGGTGGAAATAGAGGTAGATATGGCGGTGGAGCCGCCTGGTCTGGGTGACCAGGGGCCCGGTGAGTGGGTGAAGGTTGTTTCTCGTAAGAGGGCGGCGGCGGCGGCGACGGCTTCCGGGTCGGGAGCGGTGCCCGCTAAGGTGAGCGGCGGGGCCGGTGATGGTGCTGGTGCGGGGGTCGGCGGTGCCATCTCTCCGCCTGACAGCTATGCTGGGAGGGTGGCTCAGGCCGGTCGGGCGCAGCGGGCAGGTGCAGGTGTGCGCGTGGGCACGGGGGTGCGTGCGGGTGTCCTGCGCCAGGGTGCGGCGCCACGAGGCGCCTGGGACGAGGGCCCTGCCCCAAAGGGGCCTTATACTAAGGAGGCCACTGCCTCCGTAGACTTGAGTGCGTTTGACAGCGTGCCTTTGCTGGAGGTGGCGAAGGCGATATTGTTGTTGGTGCCGAAGGACGCCCTGCTGGCCGTGTGCCCGGCCCCTAACGTGGCAGTGGAGGTTACCTTCACCGCCCCCGAATACATCGAGCTCATTGAGGGCGGCCTCACCGTACAGGGCAAGCTCTGCCCGGTCAGACGCCTCTGTCAGGCGGAGCGCGTGGTCTCCTTTCTGCACCTGCCTGCGTATGTGCCCGATCAGGTCATTCTCGATCGCCTTGCGGCATGGGGAGTGGAGCCCATCCTCCCGGTGCGCCGTCGGCTCCTGCCCGGCACTCAAGTCACTGACGGCACCCGCTGCGTCAGGGTGCGTTTCCCGGCCGGCGTGGTGTCCTTGCCCTACAGTGCCCGATTTGATACGGCCGAAGGGCCCCGCTACATTCGGGTCGCCCATGACAATCAGGTCCGCCTCTGTCGGATGTGCCTCCAGCCGGGGCACGTGGTGGCCCAGTGCCCCCAATACGTGTGCCGTGTCTGCGGGCTGCAGGGGCACTACGCCCGTGACTGTGTTGCCGCCCGCTGTGCTGGCTGCCGCAAGGCCGCCGCCCTGTGCACCTGCCCTGGCGCCCCTGGTCGGGACGGGCCGGCCTCCGCTGCCGGGGACGGGGTTGACCCGGGCTCTCACGCTGGGGGGGAAGAGGGGGTGTCTCTCCTTCCGCCCCAGGACCCCAGTAATGCTGCCGCCATCGCCATGCCTTTGACACCCCCTGTGGCTGCTGCCGCTGACTGCCTGGATTCCAGCATGACTGACCACCTCCCTGCTCCTGTGGCTGGCCCAAGGGCAGAGGTGAGTGGGGGTCCCGTCATGGGGGTGGACGCTGTGCCCTTTGGGGGGGCCGGAGACCCCCCGGCCGCACAGGACCTCCTTGGGGCGTCGGGCGTTGAGGACATGGAGCTGCCCTCCGGAGCTGCGGTCCCTGTGGAGCTGCCAGTGCCCTTGCCTGTCTCCCAGTCCCTGTTTTCGGAGCCCCCGCCCGCCCCGCCCTCGTCTCTCACCCCGTCCCTTCCCGCAGCTCCGGCCGCGGGTGAAGTGCGCCCGGCGTCCCGGATGGCCGGGGGTGAGACTGTGGATGGCCCCCCTCCCCCAGCCCCCGCTCCCTCTTCCCCCTCCCCTCCGCCTCCATCTGCCGAGCCCCTGGCGTCGCCCTGGTCCGGCATTCCCCCCTTCGGCACTGATACCCTGCGTCAGCTCGATGCCCTGGACCCGGACCCCTTCGTCGCCCCGCGGTCCCAGACGGGTGCGGGCAAGGCCCCCGTGAATAAGCCTGGCAAGGCCAAGAACAAGCTCCGTTTTTGCATGGGGTCTAGGTCCGGGGCGTCCCATCAGCCCCCTCTGCCGGGCCTAGCCAACACTCTGCGGCGCCAGGAGGAGCGGCGGCAGTCGGCGGTGGCGGCCCTGGCGGCCATGCGTGCTGCGAGCCCGGGTCATGACGACAGCGGCGACACGGACTGATGCTTCATCGCCACACCCCCTTCATTGACTCATGTCTTCCTTTGGTTGTGTTGTCTTTCCGTGTGTATTGCTTTTCTGCTGCCCTGGTTTTGTTTTTGGTTTCTGTTTACATTATCCCGCCACCGTGTCCGTGTCGCCTTCTGCCCCTGCTATCGCCGCTGTCGTCCCCGCTTCACCCCGTCCCCTAGGTCCCGTGCGTTTTAATTGATTGCTCGTGTTTTATTGTGTTTTTTTTTACGGCCCGCCTATTTATTGTATTTATGGTTCTTTTTATGGTTTCTTTTATTGTTCTTATTGTGTTGCTTGTCCCTTTTACCTGTGTGTTTCCCGCGACATCGCTCCACCATCCGGGTGGGTTAGTGGGGTGGTTGTCTGGGTGGGCCTGTTCGGCTGGGAGCGTCCCGCTTTTATCTGGGTATGTGTGGCTTTTACCTCCTGTGCCGGTGTCTTGTCTGTGTGATGTGTCCCCTGCCTGGTGCCTAACAGAGACTCTTTTATCCCAATGACACTGACTCTGACCTCCCTCAATGCCCGGGGGCTGCGCTCCTGGGCTAAGGCCCAGGCAGTTTTAACTTCGTGTTGTGACTCGTCCGTTGTGTGTTTGCAAGAGACTGGGTGGGATGGGCCTTTTATTGATAGAGTGCGGGACGCATGGTCGGGCGATGTCTTCTTCTCCACCGCCTCCGTCGGGCCAGGTGTCGTCGGTTGGGGTGTCGCGCTGCTCTGTCGCCGCCCGCGTGTCCAGTCGGCATCCCTGCTGTACTCGGACGGGGAGGGCAAGTGTCTGGCTGTCGGGCTCTGTCTGGAGGGGGGTTTCGCCTGCACCGTCGTGGTCGTGCACGCGCCCAATGACGGGGCCCGGTGTGCCTCCTTCTTCGACCGCCTGGCTGCCCGTGTGGCGCGGTGGCCCTGTCCTCTCGTGGTCGGGGACTTCAACATCTCCCTCTCTCGCCTGGATGTGCGGAGGGGGGCAGTCGTGCGGGCCGATGCGGGGCGAGCAGCTCTCCTCCGCTTGATGCGTGCCTGTCATCTCACGGACCTGTGGAGGGATCGCAACCCTGACCGTCGTGTCCTTTCCAGGACGCAGCGTGTCCGGGGCGTGATGCACGGCAGCAGGCTGGACTACGCTCTGGTGTCCCCTGCTGTCGCTGCCCGTGTCCGTACGGTGTGCTATCGGGAGTGTCTCGTGAGCGATCACGACTACTTTCTCTGCACGCTTGACTCTGGGGAGGTGCAGCGCGGGCGGGGCACGTGGATCCTCAACCCCTCCCTCTTAAGCGATGGTACCGTTACTGCTAAGGTGAGCTTCGCATTGTGGACTGGGGTGCGGTCGCCCCTGTTCTCCCTCGACATTCAGGCGGGGTGGGAATTGTTAAAGCGGGAGGTGGCGGCCGTTTTGCAGGCTGCCGGGAAGGCCGCAGCCGGACGCTTTCGGCAGAAGGAGCGCGCCTTGCTGCGTGATCTCCAGCTGGAACTGCTGGCGCTCGAGCAGGATGCAGGGGACCCCGTGCGGGTCTCGGCCCTGCAGGACGAGCTGGCTCTCCTCTCTGAGCGGAGGCACGCCGGGGCGGCGTTGCGGAGCGGGGTGCGTTTCGTCGCCCCTGGTGAGCTCTCTCCTCGCTATTTCAGGGCGATGGAGGAGTCCCGGGGGGCTGCGAGGATGCTCCGTTCGGTGCGCTGCCCGGACGGCCAGTTGGTGTCCGACGCACCCGGTGTCCTGCGCGTCGTGCGGGACTACTGGGCCGCTATGTTCACCAGCGAGCGCATCGATCTGGACGCCCTCTCCCCCCTCACGGGGCTGATTGAGGCGCGCCTTTCGCCCGAGAGCGTCGCCCTGTGTGACGCCCCCTTGTCATGTGATGAGATTGGGGCAGCTATTGACCGGCTCCGGCCGCGAAAGTGTCCCGGCTCCGACGGCCTCACGGCAGACTTTTACAGGGTCTTTAAGGGGGAGCTGGTGCCCATCTTGCAGGCCCTTTATAGTGACGTCCTCGCCCGCGGTGAGATGCACGGCACCATCCGGCTGGGTTTGATTAAGATGCTCTTTAAGCACACGGGAGACAGGGGGGAGCTGGCTAATTACAGGCCCCTCACCATGCTCAACACCGATTACAAGGTGTTGGCCTCGGTCTTGGCCTCCCGGCTCAGTCGGGTGCTGCCGTCCCTCATCCGCACCACCCAGACGTACGGGGTGACGGGCCGCACCATCCTGGACACTGTCCGGGATGTGCAGGCGGCGGTGGGTTTCATGGAGACGGCGGGTTCGCCCGGTTACTTGGTGAAGCTCGACTTCGCCAAGGCCTTTGACAGGGTCGAGCACGCCTACCTCCAGCGTGTGATGGAGGTCTTCGGCTTCGGCCCGGGCTTCCTGGCCTGGACGCGCCTCTTGTGCGCCTCCGCCATGACCGCGGTCGCCTGTAACGGCTACGTCACTGCGCCCTTCCGCATGACGCGTTCGGTGCGGCAGGGCTGCCCCCTGTCGGCCGCCTTGTACACCTTGGCGGTCGAGCCCCTCGGCCTCCTGGTGGCCGCCTCTCGTGGCATTGCTAGGGTGCCCATCGGCCCGACATGCTTCGCTCCGCCGGTCTTTCAGTACGCTGATGACACCACCCTGCTCGTGCCCGACGGGGCCGGCGTGGGGGCTGCGTTACGCAGCGTGCAGCAGTACTGTGACATCACTGGGGCCAGGGTCAACCTGCAGAAGTCGGTGTACCTGCGGCTCGGTTCGGCCGGGCCTCTGCCCGCCGAGCTGGGGCTGACTGAGGCCGAGGGGGACGTGCGCCTCCTGGGCGTTCTGCTCGGGAGGAGTGCGGACGTTGCGACGGGGAGGATGTGGGACGATCTGACGGGTGGTGTGGAGCGGCGGCTGGCCGGGTGGTCGGGCCGTCTCCTCTCGCTGCAGCAGAAGGTGTTCCTGTTGAACGCAATGGTGTTGTCTGTGCTGTGGTTTCACCTGAGCGTCACTCACATGCCCCGCGGACATTACGCCAGGCTGCGGAAGGCCGTCCTGCGCTTCCTCTGGGGGGGGGGCAGAGTCATGGTGGCTTACGCTACCTTGATTGGCCCCCCTGCCGAGGGTGGCCTGGGCCTCCTGGACCCTCTGGTCCAGTCGAAGGCCCTGCGTGTGCGGATGTTGCAAGCCTTCCTGGACGAGAGTCGCCCCTCCCTGTGGAAGGCGGTGCTCTCGCTCCGGCTGGGACAGTGTGCGGGGAGGGAGCTGGCCGAGGACGCTCTTTGGATGCGTCTCCGGCCCGGCATGGTGCGTGGCATCCCCTCCTTCTACGCACACCTCCTCTTGGCGTGGGCTGAGTTCCAGGAGCACACTGTCGTGGTGCCTGAGGGGCGGCAGCTTCTGCTTCGGCAGCCGCTGCTGCTCAATCCGCGCGTCCTCTCCGGGGGGCGGCCCCTCGAGTTCCGGCACTGGTGGGAGGCTGGGGTGCGTCAGGTGCGAGACCTCTTTTATGAGGTGCGCCCTGGCTTCCTGCCTCCCGCGGCCGTCTATGACCAGGTCGAGGTTGTGGCCGAGAGGGCCTCCAGGGTCACTGTTGCCAGGCAGTGTCTGGCGGCGAGGGCTGCCCTCCCTGCTGCGTGGGTGCGTGACATTGAGCGGGCCGGCGGCCCCCGGGATGTGGCCCCCCGTTTCCCCGCGGTGTATGTGAGGCGGCTGTCCGGGTCCCTCGCCCCTTTGGGGGCGTGTGTGACCCGTGACTTTGCCCGCCTCTACAGGCAGCGTGCTTTTGTTGCCCCGGTGGCGCAGGCCTTTTGGAGCGCTCGCTTCCCCGCCCTGGGGCCTGACCTGTTGTGGGGGAACGTGCTGGTCTGCCCGGCGGACCCTGCCCTGGCCCTTTTCGACTACAGACAGCGGCACAACGCCCTATGGTCAATGTCGTGGCTTCATAGACTGGGCTTCGCCGCGTCTCCGCTCTGCCCAGTGTGCCGGGATGTGGAGGAGGGCCTTACGCACATGTTCTTTGGCTGTTCACAGTTAGCTGATTTCATTGTGTGGGCTCTGGAGGTGGTGGACAGGATAGCCGGGGCGGTGGGGCCCGTGCCTGTTTTTACTGAGGCGGGGTGGCAGGTCATGTTCCTGTTTGGTGTCCCCAAGGTCCACCCCGCCAGCACCTTTCTTAACTTGTTTTTAGCAGTCGCTAAATATGTTGTTTGGTTGCGGCGCAACAAGGCCCGCTATGAGCGCGTGGTTTTAGATCCTGTTTTAATGTGCCGCTATCGGCTGCGACTGGTTTTATCTAAGGTGTTTTTATTGTCTGCCGGGCCTCATGACATGCCCCGGTTCTTAAGTGATTATGTGCACCGGGTTCCTTTTGTGTCTGTTGTGGGTGGGCGGTTGGTTTGGGATGTGTTTTGAGGATGGGCTGCTTGTTTTCTCTTGTTTTTCTGTTTTGGGTGGGTTGCTTGGGTTGTTTTTCTTGGGTTTGTCTGTGTGGGTGGGTCGTGTGCTGCTTGTTGTCCGTCTTCTGTGTTGTTCGATGTTGGGGCTGTTGCTCCTTTTAATTGGCATTTTAGTGATTGGCTTTTATTGCTTGTGCTTTGTTTTTCTTTTTATTAAACTGCATACCTGCATGATGAGGACTGCTGCACCCTGTGAGTAGGGGTCTTGGAGCGCGGGCTTGCCCCGTTCCCTGGCCCCTCTCCCTGTACCGCCCCCCCTGCTGTGGTGTATGTGTGGCACTGTCGTTCTGAGTGGTTTAATAAAAAAAAAAAAAAAAAAAAAAAAAAAAACTGCGCCCGATCTCGTCTGATCTCGGAAACTAAGCGGGGCCGGGCTTGGTTAGTACTTGGTTGGGAGACTGCCTGGGATTACCAAGTGCCGTAAGCTTTTTCTTACTTTCACTTTATCCAGAGGGCCCTGCGTCTTGCCACGAATGTAAAGATGTCACTCCCCTTTCATTTCACAAATTACCTTTATTTGTACAATGACGGCAGTCCCCGCCCACTTTTGCAGAAAGTACTCGTAGCAATCGTATACAACTCATCGCTTTCTTCCTCATTTTAATAATGACTTTCTCAAAGACATCTTGACATCAATGCCGCATCGACGTCTGCTCTTCTCTCGGTGCGACTCTCAATAAACCCTCAACTGAAAACAAAAGGGCTGATTCTGGCCGCTTCCCTCGCTTACGGCCATACCGTTCCGACTGCGCCCGATCTCGTCTGATCTCGGAAGCTAAGCGGGGCCGGGCTTGGTTAGTACTTGTTTGGGAGACTGCCTAGGAATACCAAGTGCCGTAAGCTTTTTCTTAGTTTCACCTTATCCAGAGGGCCCTGCGTCTTGCCACGAATGTAAAGATGTCACTCCCCTTTCATTTCACAAATTACCTTGATTTGTATAACGACGGCAGCCCACTTTTGCAGAAAGTACTCGTAGCAATCGTATACAACTCACCGCTTTCTTCCTCATTTTAAGAACGACTTTCTCAAAGACATCTTGACATCAATGTCGCATCGACGTCTGCTCTTCTCTCGGTGCGACTCTCAATAAACCCTCAACTGAAAACAAAAGGGCTGATTCTGGCCGCTTCCCTCGCTTACGGCCATACCGTTCCGACTGCGCCCGATCTCGTCTGATCTCGGAAGCTAAGCGGGGCCGGGCTTTGTTAGTACTTGGTTGGGAGACTGCCTGGGATTACCAAGTGTCGTAAACTTTTTCTTACTTTCACTTTATCCAGAGGGCCCTGCGTCTTGCCACGAATTGAAAGAATACTCCCCTTTCATTTCACAAATTACCTTTATTTGTTGAACGACGGCAGTCCCAGCCCACTTTTGCAGAAAGTACTCGTAGCAATCGTATACAACTCATCGCTTTCTTCCTCATTTTAATAACGACATTCTCAAAGACATCTTGACATCAATGCCGCATCGACGTCTGCTCTTCTCTCGGTGCGACTCTCAATAAACCCTCAACTGAAAACAAAAGGGCTGATTCTGGCCGCTTCCCTCACTTACGGCCACACCGTTCCGACTGCGCCCGATCTCGTCTGATCTCAGAAGCTAAGCGGGGCCGGGCTTGGTTAGTACTTGGTTGGGAGACTGCCTGGGATTACCAAGTGCCGTAAGCTTTTTCTTACTTTCACTTTATCCAGAGGGCCCTGCGTCTTGCCACGAATGTAAAGATGTCACTCCCCTTTCATATCACGAATTGCCTTTATTTGTACAACGACGGCAGTCCCAGCCCACTTTTGCAGAAAGTACTCGTAGCAATCGTATACAACTCACCGCTTTCTTCCTCACTTTAATAACGACTTTCTCAAAGACATCTTAACATCAATGCCGCATCGACGTCTGCTCTTCTCTCGGTGCGACTCTCAATAAACCCTCAACTGAAAACAAAAGGGCTGATTCTGGCCGCTTCCCTCACTTACGGCCATACCGTTCCGACTGCGCCCGATCTCGTCTGATCTCGGAAGCGAAGCGGGGCCGGGCTTGGTTAGTACTTGGTTGGGAGACTGCCTGGGATTACCAAGTGCCGTAAGCTTTTTCTTACTTTCACCTTATCCAGAGAGCCCTGCATCTTGCCACGAATGTAAAGATGTCACTCCCCTTTCATTTCACAAATTACCTTTATTTGTACAACGACGGCAGTCCCAGCCCACTTTTGCAGAAAGTACTCGTAGCAATCGTATACAACTCACCGCTTTCTTCCTCATTTTAAGAACTACTTTCTCAAAGACATCTTGACATCAATGCCGCATCGACGTCTGCTCTTCTCTCGGTGCGACTCTCAATTAACCCTCAACTGAAAACAAAAGTGCTGATTCTGGCCGCTTCTCTCGCTAACGGCCATACCGTTCCGACTGCGCCTGATTTCGTCTGATCTGGGAAGCTAAGCGGGGCCGGGCTTGGTTAGTATTTGGTTGGGACGCTGCCTGGGATTACCAAGTGCCGTAAGCTTTTTCTTACTCTCACTTTATCCAGAGGTCCCTGCGTCTTGCCACGAATGTAAAGATATCACTCCCCTTTCATTTCACGAATTACCTATATTTGTACAACGACGGCAGTCTCAGCCAACTTTTGCAGAAAGTACTCGTAGCAATCGTATACAACTCACCGCTTCCTTCCTCATTTTAAGAACGACTTTCTCAAAGACATCTTGACATCAATGCCGCATCGACGTCTGCTCTTCTCTCGGTGCGACTCTCAATTAACCCTCAACTGAAAACAAAAGTGCTGATTCTGGCAGCTTCCCTCACTTACGTCCATTCCGTTCCGACTGCGCCCGATCTCGTCTGCTTTCGGAAGGTAAGTGGGGCCGGGCTTGGTTAGTACTTGGTTGGGAGACTGCTTGGGATTACCAAGTGCCGTAAGCATTTTCTTTCTTTCACTTTATCCAGAGGGCCCTGCATCTTGCCACGAATATAAAGATGTCACTCCCCTTTCATTTCACAAATTACCTTTATTTGTACAATGACGGCAGTCCCCGCCCACTTTTGCAGAAAGAACTCGTAGCAATCGTATACAACTCACCGCTTTCTTCCTCATTTTAATAATGACTTTCTCAAAGACATCTTGACATCAATGCCGCATCGAAGTCTGCTCTTCTCTCGGTGCGACTCTCAATAAACCCTCAACTGAAAACAAAAGGGCTGATTCTGGCCACTTCCCTCGCTTACGGCCATACCATTCTGACTGCGCCCGATCTCGTCTGATCTCGGAAACTAAGCGGGGCCGGGCTTGGTTAGTACTTGGTTGGGAGACTGCCTGGGATTACCAAGTGCCGTAAGCTTTTTCTTACTTTCACTTTATCCAGAGGGCCCTGCGTCTTGCCACGAATGTAAAGATATCACTCCCCTTTCATTTCACAAATTACCTTTATTTGTACAACGACGGCAGTCCCAGCCCACTTTTGCAGAAAGTACTCGTAGGAATCGTATTCAACTCACCGCTTTCTTCCTCATTTTAATAACGACTTTCTCAAAGACATCTTGACATCAATGCCGCATCGACGTCTGCTCTTCTCTCGGTGCGACTCTCAATAAACCCTCAACTGAAAACAAAAGTGCTGATTCTGGCCACTTCCCTCGCTTACGGCCATACCGTTCCGACTGCGCCCGATCTCGTCTGATCTCGGAAGCTAAGCGGGGCCGGGCTTGGTTAGTACTTGGTTGGGAGACTGCCTGGGATTACCAAGTGCCGTAAGCTTTTTCTAACTTTCACCTTATCCAGAGGGCCCTGCGTCTTGCCACGAATGTAAAGATGTCACTCCCCTTTCATTTCACAAATTACCTTTATTTGTACAATGACGGTAGCCCACTTTTGCAGAAAGTACTCGTAGCAATCGTATGCAACTCACCGCTTTCTTCCTCATTTTAATAACGACTTTCTCAAACACATCTTGACATCAATGCCGCATCGACGTCTGCTCTTCTCTCGGTGCGACTCTCAATAAACCCTCAACTGAAAACAAAAGGGCTGATTCTGGCCGCTTCCCTCGCTTACGGCCATAACGTTCCGACTGCGCCCGATCTCGTCTGATCTCGGAAGCTAAGCGGGGCCGGGCTTGGTTAGTACTTGGTTGGGAGACTGCCTGGGATTACCAAGTGTCGTAAACTTTTTCTTACTTTCACTTTATCCAGAGGGCCCTGCGTCTTGCCACGAATTGAAAGAATACTCCCCTTTCATTTCACAAATTACCTTTATTTGTTGAACGACGGCAGTCCCAGCCCACTTTTGCAGAAAGTACTCGTAGCAATCGTATACAACTCATCGCTTTCTTCCTCATTTTAATAACGACATTCTCAAAGACATCTTGACATCAATGCCACATCGACGTCTGCTCTTCTCTCGGTGCGACTCTCAATAAACCCTCAACTGAAAACAAAAGGGCTGATTCTGGCCGCTTCCCTCACTTACGGCCACACCGTTCCGACTGCGCCCGATCTCGTCTGATCTCAGAAGCTAAGCGGGGCCGGGCTTGGTTAGTACTTGGTTGGGAGACTGCCTGGGATTACCAAGTGCCGTAAGCTTTTTCTTACTTTCACTTTATCCAGAGGGCCCTGCGTCTTGCCACGAATGTAAAGATGTCACTCCCCTTTCATATCACGAATTGCCTTTATTTGTACAACGACGGCAGTCCCAGCCCACTTTTGCAGAAAGTACTCGTAGCAATCGTATACAACTCACCGCTTTCTTCCTCATTTTAAGAACTACTTTCTCAAAGACATCTTGACATCAATGCCGCATCGACGTCTGCTCTTCTCTCGGTGCGACTCTCAATTAACCCTCAACTGAAAACAAAAGTGCTGATTCTGGCCGCTTCTCTCGCTAACGGCCATACCGTTCCGACTGCGCCTGATTTCGTCTGATCTGGGAAGCTAAGCGGGGCCGGGCTTGGTTAGTATTTGGTTGGGACGCTGCCTGGGATTACCAAGTGCCGTAAGCTTTTTCTTACTTTCACTTTATCCAGAGGTCCCTGCGTCTTGCCACGAATGTAAAGATATCACTCCCCTTTCATTTCACGAATTACCTATATTTGTACAACGACGGCAGTCTCAGCCAACTTTTGCAGAAAGTACTCGTAGCAATCGTATACAACTCACCGCTTCCTTCCTCATTTTAAGAACGACTTTCTCAAAGACATCTTGACATCAATGCCGCATCGACGTCTGCTCTTCTCTCGGTGCGACTCTCAATTAACCCTCAACTGAAAACAAAAGTGCTGATTCTGGCAGCTTCCCTCACTTACGTCCATTCCGTTCCGACTGCGCCCGATCTCGTCTGCTTTCGGAAGGTAAGTGGGGCCGGGCTTGGTTAGTACTTGGTTGGGAGACTGCTTGGGATTACCAAGTGCCGTAAGCATTTTCTTTCTTTCACTTTATCCAGAGGGCCCTGCATCTTGCCACGAATATAAAGATGTCACTCCCCTTTCATTTCACAAATTACCTTTATTTGTACAATGACGGCAGTCCCCGCCCACTTTTGCAGAAAGAACTCGTAGCAATCGTATACAACTCACCGCTTTCTTCCTCATTTTAATAATGACTTTCTCAAAGACATCTTGACATCAATGCCGCATCGAAGTCTGCTCTTCTCTCGGTGCGACTCTCAATAAACCCTCAACTGAAAACAAAAGGGCTGATTCTGGCCACTTCCCTCGCTTACGGCCATACCATTCTGACTGCGCCCGATCTCGTCTGATCTCGGAAACTAAGCGGGGCCGGGCTTGGTTAGTACTTGGTTGGGAGACTGCCTGGGATTACCAAGTGCCGTAAGCTTTTTCTTACTTTCACTTTATCCAGAGGGCCCTGCGTCTTGCCACGAATGTAAAGATATCACTCCCCTTTCATTTCACAAATTACCTTTATTTGTACAACGACGGCAGTCCCAGCCCACTTTTGCAGAAAGTACTCGTAGGAATCGTATTCAACTCACCGCTTTCTTCCTCATTTTAATAACGACTTTCTCAAAGACATCTTGACATCAATGCCGCATCGACGTCTGCTCTTCTCTCGGTGCGACTCTCAATAAACCCTCAACTGAAAACAAAAGTGCTGATTCTGGCCACTTCCCTCGCTTACGGCCATACCGTTCCGACTGCGCCCGATCTCGTCTGATCTCGGAAGCTAAGCGGGGCCGGGCTTGGTTAGTACTTGGTTGGGAGACTGCCTGGGATTACCAAGTGCCGTAAGCTTTTTCTAACTTTCACCTTATCCAGAGGGCCCTGCGTCTTGCCACGAATGTAAAGATGTCACTCCCCTTTCATTTCACAAATTACCTTTATTTGTACAATGACGGTAGCCCACTTTTGCAGAAAGTACTCGTAGCAATCGTATGCAACTCACCGCTTTCTTCCTCATTTTAATAACGACTTTCTCAAACACATCTTGACATCAATGCCGCATCGACGTCTGCTCTTCTCTCGGTGCGACTCTCAATAAACCCTCAACTGAAAACAAAAGGGCTGATTCTGGCCGCTTCCCTCGCTTACGGCCATAACGTTCCGACTGCGCCCGATCTCGTCTGATCTCGGAAGCTAAGCGGGGCCGGGCTTGGTTAGTACTTGGTTGGGAGACTGCCTGGGATTACCAAGTGCCGTAAGCTTTTTCTTACTTTCACTTTATCCAGAGGGCCCTGCGTCTTGCCACGAATTGAACGATGTCACTCCCCTTTCATTTCACAAATTACCTTTATTTGTACAACGACGGCAGTCCCAGCCCACTTTTGCAGAAAGTACTCGTAGCAATCGTATACAACTCACCGCTTTCTTCCTCATTTTAAGAACGACTTTCTCAAAGACATCTTGACATCAATGCCGCATCGACGTCTGCTCTTCTCTCGGTGCGACTCTCAATAAACCCTCAACTGAAAACAAAAGGGCTGATTCTGACCGCTTCCCTCGCTTACGGCCATTCCGTTCCGACTGCGCCCGATCTCGTCTGATCTCGGAAGCTAAGCGGGGCCGGGCTTGGTTAGTACTTGGTTGGGAGACTGCCTGGGATTACCAAGTGCCGTAAGCTTTTTCTTACTTTCACCTTATCCAGAGGGCCCTACATCTTGCCACGAATGTAAAGATGTCACTCCCCTTTCATTTCACAAATTACCTTTATTTGTACAACGACGGCAGTCCCCGCCCACTTTTGCAGAAAGTACTCATAGCAATCGTATACAACTCACCGCTTTCTTCCTCATTTTAATAACGACTTTCTCAAAGACATCTTGACATCAATGCCGCATCGACGTCTGCTCTTCTCTCGGTGCGACTCTCAATAAACCCTCAACTGAAAACAAAAGGGCTGATTCTGGCCGCTTCCCTCGCTTACGGCCATACCGTTCCGACTGCGCCCGATCTCGTCTGATCTCGGAAGCTAAGCGGTGCCGGGCTTGGTTAGTACTTGGTTGGGAGACTGCCTGGGATTACCAAGTGCCGTAAGCTTTTTCTTACTTTCACTTTATCCAGAGGGCCCTGCGTCTTGCCACGAATGTAAAGGTATCACTCCCCTTTCATTTCACAAATTACCTTTATTTGTACAACGACGGCAGTCCCAGCCCACTTTTGCAGAAAGTACTCGTAGCAATCGTATTCAACTCACCGCTTTCTTCCTCATTTTAATAACGACTTTCTCAAAGACATCTTGACATCAATGCCGCATCGACGTCTGCTCTTCTCTCGGTGCGACTCTCAATAAACCCTCAACTGAAAACAAAAGTGCTGATTCTGGCTGCTTCCCTCGCTTACGGCCATACCGTTCCGACTGCGCCCGATCTCGTCTGATCTCGGAAGCTAAGCGGGGCCGGGCTTGGTTAGTACTTGGTTGGGAGACTGCCTGGGATTACCAAGTGCCGTAAGCTTTTTCTTACTTTCACCTTATCCAGAGGGCCCTGCGTCTTGCCACGAATGTAAAGATGTCACTCCCCTTTCATTTCACAAATTACCTTTATTTGTACAACGACGGCAGTCCCAGCCCACTTTTGCAGAAAGTACTCGTAGCAATCGTATACAACTCATCGCTTTCTTCCTCATTTTAAGAACTACTTTCTCAAAGACATCTTGACATCAATGCCGCATCGACGTCTGCTCTTCTCTCGGTGCGACTCTCAATTAACCCTCAACTGAAAACAAAAGTACTGATTCTGGCCGCTTCTCTCGCTAACGGCCATACCGTTCCGACTGCGCCTTATTTCGTCTGATCTCGGAAGCTAAGCGGGGCCGGGCTTGGTTAGTACTTGGTTGGGAGACTGCTTGGGATTACCAAGTGCCGTAAGCAGTTTCTTACTTTCAACTAATCCAGAGGGCCCTGCGTCTTGCCACGAATGTAAAGATGTCACTCCCCTTTCATTTCACAAATTACCTTGACTTGTATAACGACGGCAGCCCACTTTTGCAGAAAGTACTCGTAGCAATCGTATACAACTCACCGCTTTCTTCCTCATTTTAATAACGACTTTCTCAAAGACATCTTGACATCAATGCCGCATCGACGTCTGCTCTTCTCTCGGTGCGACTCACAATAAACCCTCAACTGAAAACAAAAGGGCTGATTCTGGCCACTTCCCTCGCTTACGGCCATACCGTTCCGACTGCGCCTGATCTCGTCTGATCTCGGAAGCGAAGCAGGGCCGGGCTTGGTTAGTACTTGGTTGGGAGACTGCCTGGGATTACCAAGTGCCGTAAGCTTTTTCTTACTTTCACCTTATCCAGAGAGCCCTGCATCTTGCCACGAATGTAAAGATGTCACTCCCCTTTCATTTCACAAATTACCTTTATTTGTACAACGACGGCAGTCCCAGCCCACTTTTGCAGAAAGTACTCGTAGCAATCGTATACAACTCACCGCTTTCTTCCTCATTTTAAGAACTACTTTCTCAAAGACATCTTGACATCAATGCCGCATCGACGTCTGCTCTTCTCTCGGTGCGACTCTCAATTAACCCTCAACTGAAAACAAAAGTGCTGATTCTGGCCGCTTCTCTCGCTAACGGCCATACCGTTCCGACTGCGCCTGATTTCGTCTGATCTCGGAAGCTAAGCGGGGCCGGGCTTGGTTAGTACTTGGTTGGGTGACTGCTTGGGATTACCAAGTGCCGTAAGCAGTTTCTTACTTTCAACTAATCCAGAGGGCCCTGCGTCTTGCCACGAATGTAAAGATGTCACTCCCCTTTCATTTCACAAATTACCTTGATTTGTATAACGACGGCAGCCCACTTTTGAAGAAAGTACTCGTAGCAATCGTATACAACTGACCGCTTTCTTCCTCATTTTAAGAACGACTTTCTCAAAGACATCTTGACATCAATGCCGCATCGACGTCTGCTCTTCTCTCGGTGCGACTCTCAATAAACCCTCAACTGAAAACAAAAGGGCTGATTCTGGCCGCTTCCCTCGCTTACGGCCATACAGTTCCGACTGCGCCCAATCTCGTCTGATCTCGGAAGCTAAGCGGGGCCGGGCTTGCTTAGTACTTGGTTGGGTGACTGCCTGGGATTACCAAATGCCGTAAGCTTTTTCTTACTTTCACCTTATCCAGAGGGCCCTGCGTCTTGCCGCGAATGTAAAGATGTCACTCCCCTATCATTTCACAAAGTATCTTTATTTGTACAACGACGGCAGTCCCCGCCCACTTTTGCAGAAAGTACTCGTAGCAATCGCATACAACTCACCGCTTTCTTCCTCGTTTTAATAACGACTTTCTCAAAGACATCTTGACATCAATGCGGCATCGACGTCTGCTCTTCTCTCGGTGCGACTCTCAATAAACCCTCAACTGAATACAAAAGGGCTGATTCTGGTCACTTCCCTTGCTTACGGCCATACCGTTCCGACTGCGCCCGATCTCGTCTGATCTCGGAAGCTAAGCGGGGCAGGGCTTGGTTAGTACTTGGTTGGGAGACTGCCTGGGATTACCAAGTGCCGTAAGCTTTTTCTTACTTTCACCTTATCCAGAGGGCCCTGCGTCTTGCCACGAATGTAAAGATGTCACTCCCCTTTCATTTCACAAATTACCTTTATTTGTACAATGACGGTAGCCCACTTTTGCAGAAAGTACTCGTAGCAATCGAATACAACTCACCGCTTTCTTCCTCATTTTAAGAACTACTTTCTCAAAGACATCTTGACATCAATGCCGCATCGACGTCTGCGCTTCTCTCGGTGCGACTCTCAATAAACCCTCAACTGAAAACAAAAGGGCTGATTCTGGCCGCTTCCCTCGCTTAAGGCCATACCGTTCCGACTGCGCCCGATCTCGTCTGATCTCGGAAGCTAAGCGGGGCCGGGCTTGGTTAGTACTTGGTTGGGAGACAGCCTGGGATTACCAAGTGCCGTAAGCTTTTTCTTACTTTCACTTTATGCAGAGGGCCCTGCGTCTTGCCACGAATGTAAAGATGTCACTCCCCTTTCATTTCACAAATTGCCTTTATTTGTACAACGACGGCAGTCCCAGCCCACTTTTGCAGAAAGTACTCATAGCAATCGTATACAACTCACCGCTTTCTTCCTCATTTTAATAACAACTTTCTCAAAGACATCTTGACATCAATGCCGCATCGACGTCTGCTCTTCTCTCGGTGCGACTCTCAATAAACCCTCAACTGAAAACAAAAGGGCTGATTCTGGTCACTTCCCTTGCTTACGGCCATACCGTTCCGACTGCGCCCGATCTCGTCTGATCTCGGAAGGTAAGCGGGGCAGGGCTTGGTTAGTACTTGGTTGGGAGACTGCCTGGGATTACCAAGTGCCGTAAGCTTTTTCTTACTTTCACCTTATCCAGAGGGCCCTGCGTCTTGCCACGAATGTAAAGATGTCACTCCCCTTTCATTTCACAAATTACCTTTATTTGTACAATGACGGTAGCCCACTTTTGCAGAAAGTACTCGTAGCAATCGAATACAACTCACCGCTTTCTTCCTCATTTTAAGAACTACTTTCTCAAAGATATCTTGACATCAATGCCGCATCGACGTCTGCGCTTCTCTCGGTGCGACTCTCAATAAACCCTCAACTGAAAACAAAAGGGCTGATTCTGGCTGCTTCCCTCGCTTACGGCCATACCGTTCCGACTGCGCCCGATCTCGTCTGATCTCGGAAGTTAAGCGGGGCCGGGCTTGGTTAGTACTTGGTTGGGAGACTGCCTGGGATTACCAAGTGCTTTAAGCTTTTTCTTACTTTCACTTTATCCAGAGGGCCCTGCGTCTTGCCACGAATGTAAAGATATCACTCCCCTTTCATTTCACGAATTGCCTTTATTTGTACAACGACGGCAGTCCCCGCCCACTTTTGCAGAAAGTACTCGTAGCAATCGTATTCAACTCACCGCTTTCTTCCTCATTTTAATAACGACTTTCTCAAAGACATCTTGACATCAATGCCGCATCTACGTCTGCTCTTCTCTCGGTGCGACTATAAATAAACCCTCAACTGAAAATAAAAGTGCTGATTCAGGCCGCTTCCCTCGCTTACGGCCATACCATTCCGACTGCGCCCGATCTCGTCTGATCTCGGAAGCTAAGCGGGGCCGGGCTTGGTTAGTACTTGGTTGGGAGACTGCCTGGGATTACCAAGTGCCGTAAGCTTTTTCTTACTTTCACTTTATCCAGAGGGCCCTGCGTCTTGCCACGAATGTAAAGATGTCACTCCCCTTTCATTTCACAAATTACCTTTATTTGTACAACGACGGCAGTCCCAGCCCACTTTTGCAGAAAGTACTCGTAGCAATCGTATACCACTCATCGCTTTCTTCCTCATTTTAAGAACTACTTTCTCAAAGACATCTTGACATCAATGCCGCATCGACGTCTGCTCTTCTCTCGGTGCGACTCTCAATTAACCCTCAACTGAAAACAAAAGTGCTGATTCTGGCCGCTACTCTCGCTAACGGCCATACCGTTCCGACTGCGCCTGATTTCGTCTGATCTCGGAAGCTAAGCGGGGCCGGGCTTGGTTAGTACTTGGTTGGGAGACTGCCTGGGATTACCAAGTGCCGTAAGCATTTTCTTAGTTTCACCTTATCCAGAGGGCCCTGCATCTTGCCACGAATTGAAAGATGTCACTCCCTTTTCATTTCACAAAGTATCTTTATTTGTACAACGACGGCAGTCCCCGCCCACTTTTGCAGAAAGTACTCGTAGCAATCGTATACAACTCACCGCTTCCTTCCTCATTTTAAGAACGACTTTCTCAAAGACATCTTGACATCAATGCCGCATCGACGTCTGCTCTTCTCTCGGTGCGACTCTCAATTAACCCTCAACTGAAAACAAAAGTGCTGATTCTGGCAGCTTCCCTCACTTACGTCCATTCCGTTCCGACTGCGCCCGATCTCGTCTGCTTTCGGAAGGTAAGTGGGGCCGGGCTTGGTTAGTACTTGGTTGGGAGACTGCTTGGGATTACCAAGTGCCGTAACTTTTTTCTTACTTTCACTTTATCCAGAGGGCCCTGCATCTTGCCACGAATGTAAAGATGTCACTCCCCTTTCATTTCACAAATTACCTTTATTTGTACAATGATGGCAGTCTCAGCCAACTTTTGCAGAAAGTACTCGTAGCAATCGTATACAACTCACCGCTTTCTTCCTCATTTTAAGAACGACTTTCTCAAAGACATTTTGACATCAATGCCGCATCGACGTCTGCTCTTCTCTCGGTGCGACTCTCAATAAACCCTCAACTGAAAACAAAAGTGCTGATTCTGGCCGCTTCCTTCGCTTACGGCCATACCGTTCCAACTGCGCCCGATCTCGTCTGATCTCGGAAGCTAAGCGGGACCGGGCTTGGTTAGTACTTGGTTGGGAGACTGCCTGGGATTACCAAGTGCCGTAAGCATTTTCTTAGTTTCACCTTATCCAGAGGGCCCTGCATCTTGCCACGAATTGAAAGATGTCACTCCCTTTTCATTTCACAAAGTATCTTTATTTGTACAACGACGGCAGTCCCCGCCCACTTTTGCAGAAAGTACTCGTAGCAATCGTATACAACTCACCG
The DNA here is from genome assembly GCF_048594095.1 of Paramormyrops kingsleyae. NCBI lineage: Eukaryota > Metazoa > Chordata > Actinopteri > Osteoglossiformes > Mormyridae > Paramormyrops > Paramormyrops kingsleyae. The sequence goes on from NC_132800.1 coordinate 45,685,432, forward strand.
CTTCCTTCCTCATTTTAAGAACGACTTTCTCAAAGACATCTTGACATCAATGCCGCATCGACGTCTGCTCTTCTCTCGGTGCGACTCTCAATTAACCCTCAACTGAAAACAAAAGTGCTGATTCTGGCAGCTTCCCTCACTTACGTCCATTCCGTTCCGACTGCGCCCGATCTCGTCTGCTTTCGGAAGGTAAGTGGGGCCGGGCTTGGTTAGTACTTGGTTGGGAGACTGCTTGGGATTACCAAGTGCCGTAACTTTTTTCTTACTTTCACTTTATCCAGAGGGCCCTGCATCTTGCCACGAATGTAAAGATGTCACTCCCCTTTCATTTCACAAATTACCTTTATTTGTACAATGATGGCAGTCTCAGCCAACTTTTGCAGAAAGTACTCGTAGCAATCGTATACAACTCACCGCTTTCTTCCTCATTTTAAGAACGACTTTCTCAAAGACATTTTGACATCAATGCCGCATCGACGTCTGCTCTTCTCTCGGTGCGACTCTCAATAAACCCTCAACTGAAAACAAAAGTGCTGATTCTGGCCGCTTCCCTCGCTTACGGCCATACCGTTCCAACTGCGCCCGATCTCGTCTGATCTCGGAAGCTAAGCGGGACCGGGCTTGGTTAGTACTTGGTTGGGAGACTGCTTGGGATTACCAAGTGCCGTAAGCTTTTTCTTTCTTTCACTTTATCCAGAGGGCCCTGCATCTTGCCACGAATATAAAGATGTCACTCCCCTTTCATTTCACAAATTACCTTTATTTGTACAATGACGGCAGTCCCCGCCCACTTTTGCAGAAAGAACTCGTAGCAATTGTATACAACTCACCGCTTTCTTCCTCATTTTAATAACGACTTTCTCAAAGACATCTTGACATCAATGCCGCATCGACGTCTGCTCTTCTCTCGGTGCGACTCTCAATAAACCCTCAACTGAAAACAAAAGGGCTGATTCTGGCCACTTCCCTCGCTTACGGCCATACCATTCCGACTGCGCCCGATCTCGTCTGATCTCGGAAACTAAGCGGGGCCGGGCTTGGTTAGTACTTGGTTGGGAGACTGCCTGGGATTACCAAGTGCCGTAAGCTTTTTCTTACTTTCACTTTATCCAGAGGGCCCTGCGTCCTGCCACGAATGTAAAGATGTCACTACCGTTTCATTTCACAAATTACTTTTATTTGTACAACGACGGCAGTCCCCGCCCACGTTTGCAGAAAGTACTCGTAGCAATCGTATACAACTCACCGCTTTCTTCCTCATTTTAATAACGACTTTCTCAAAGTCATCTTGACATCAATGCCGCATCGACGTCTGCTCTTCTCTCGGTGCGACTCTCAATAAACCCTCAACTGAAAACAAAAGGGCTGATTCTGGCCGCTTCCCTCGCTTACGGCCATACCGTTCCGACTGCGCCCGATCTCATCTGATCTCGGAAGCTAAGCGGGGCCGGGCTTGGTTAGTACTTGTTTGGGAGACTGCCTTGGAATACCAAGTGCCGTAAGCTTTTTCTTAGTTTCACCTTATCCAGAGGGCCCTGCGTCTTGCAACGAATGTAAAGATGTCACTCCCCTTTCATTTCACAAATTACCTTGATTTGTATAATGACGGCAGCCCACTTTTGCAGAAAGTACTCGTAGCAATCGTATACAACTCACCGCTTTCTTCCTCATTTTAAGAACGACTTTCTCAAAGACATCTTGACATCAATGTCGCATCGACGTCTGCTCTTCTCTCGGTGCGACTCTCAATAAACCCTCAACTGAAAACAAAAGGGCTGATTCTGGCCGCTTCCCTCGCTTACGGCCATACCGTTCCGACTGCGCCCGACCTCGTCTGATCTCGGAAGCTAAGCGGGGCCGGGCTTTGTTAGTACTTGGTTGGGAGACTGCCTGGGATTACCAAGTGCCGTAAGCTTTTTCTTACTTTCACTCTATCCAGAGGGCCCTGCATCTTGCCACAAATATAAAGATGTCACTCCCCTTTCATTTCACAAATTACCTTTATTTGTACAATGACGGCAGTCCCCGCCCACTTTTGCAGAAAGTACTCGTAGCAATCGTATACAACTCACCGCTTTCTTCCTCATTTTAATAACGACTTTCTCAAAGACATCTTGACATCAATGGCGAATCGACGTCTGCTCTTCTCTCAGTGCGACTCTCAATAAACCCTCAACTGAAAACAAATGGGCTGATTCTGGCAGCTTCCCTCGCTTACGGCCATACCGTTCCGACTGCGCCTGATCTCGGAAGTTAAGCGGGGCCGGGCTTTGTTAGTACTTGGTTGGGAGACTGCCTGGGATTACCAAGTGCCGTAAGCTTTTTCTTACTTTCACTTTATCCAGAGGGCCCTGCGTCTTGCCACGAATTGAAAGATGTCACTCCCCTTTCATTTCACAAATTACCTTTATTTGTACAACGACGGCAGTCCCCGCCCACTTTTGCAGAAAGTACTCGTAGCAATCATATACAATTCACCGCTTTCTTCCTCATTTTAATAATGACTTTCTCAAAGACATCTTGACATCAATGCCGCATCGACGTCTGCTCTTCTCTCGGTGCGACTCTCAATAAACCCTCAACTGAAAACAAAAGTGCTGATTCTGGCCGCTTCCCTCGCTTACGGCCATACCGATCCGACTGCGCCCGATCTCGTCTGATCTCGGAAGCTAAGCGGGGCCGGGCTTGGTTAGCACTTGGTTGGGAGACTGCCTGGGATTACCAAGTGCCGTAAGCTTTTTCTTACTTTCACCTTATCCAGAGGGCCCTGCGTCTTGCCACGAATGTAAAGATGTCACTACCCTTTCATTTCACAAATTACCTTTATTTGTACAAAGACGGCAGTCTCAGCCCACTTTTGCAGAAAGTACTCGTAGCAATCGTATACAACTCACCGCTTTCTTCCTCATTTTAAGAACGACTTTCTCAAAGACATCTTGACATCAATGCCGCATCGACGTCTGCTCTTCTCTCGGTGCGACTCTCAATTAACCCTCAACTGAAAACAAAAGTGCTGATTCTGGCCGCTTCCCTCGCTTACGGCCATACCGATCCGACTGCGCCCGATCTCGTCTGATCTCGGAAGCTAAGCGGGGCCGGGCTTGGTTAGTACTTGGTTGGGAGACTGCCTGGGATTACCAAGTACCGTAAGCTTTTTCTTACTTTCACCTTATCCAGAGGGCCCTGCGTCTTGCCACGAATGTAAAGATGTCACTCCCCTTTCATTTCACAAATTACCTTTATTTGTACAAATACGGCAGTCCCAGCCCACTTTTGCAGAAAGTACTCGTAGCAATCGTATACAACTCACTGATTTCTTCCTCATTTTAATAACGACTTTCTCAAAGACATCTTGACATCAATGCAGCATCGACGTCTGCTCTTCTCTCGGTGCGACTCTCAATAAACCCTCAACTGAAAACAAAAGTGCTGATTCTGGCCGCTTCCCTCGCTTATGGCCATACCGTTCCGACTGCGCCCGATCTCATCTGATCTCGGAAGCTAAGCGGGACCGAGCTTGGTTAGTACTTGGTTGGGAGACTGCCTGGGATTACCAAGTGCCGTAAACTTTTTCTTACTTTCACTTTTTCCAGAGGGCCCTGCGTCTTGCCACGAATTGAACGATGTCACTCCCCTTTCATTTCACAAATTACCTTTATTTGTACAACGACGGCAGTCCCAGCCCACTTTTGCAGAAAGTACTCGTAGCAATCGTATACAACTCACCGCTTTCTTCGTCATTTTAAGAACGACTTTCTCAAAGATATCTTGACATCAATGACGCATCGACGTCTGCTCTTCTCTCGGTGCGACTCTCAGTTAACCCTCAACTGAAAACAAAAGTGCTGATTCTGGCCGCTTCCCTCGCATACGGCCATACCGTTCCGACTGCGCATGATCGTGCCTGATCCTGCGCGGCTCAGTGTGTGTGTGGTGGTGCTTTTTTTTTGCCTTTGCAGTTCACTTGGTTTTACGTTTCTTTTTCCGTTTTATTTAATAACTGTTTTGGTTTCGTTTTGCCTTGGTTAGCCTCCCCTCTCCCTGGCCGCTTTGTTGCGCCGGAGGGGGAGGCTTGTCACTTGTTTTCTGTGTCTTTTTTTGCTTTTCTTTCTGTTCGTTTGGCTTTCTTTGCGCGCTGCGCGTTTACTTCCTGGTTTGCCAATTAGGCTTTTTCTCCTTTATTTCAGCGTTTATTCCCTTTCTGTTTAGTCTGGTTCTGTTTTCCCTCTCCCTGGCCTCATTTTGGGCCGGGGGGGGAGGCTTGTCACCCTTTATTTCGCCCCTGATTTGTGTTTTGTTTTCGCCCTCCGTTTCTGTGCGCGTTTTTCATCCGTTGTAGTTTGCTCTGGTTTATCTTATTTTTGGATCACTGTTTCTTTTCCTTTCTGCCCCAGTTCGTTTCCCCTCTCCCTGGCCGTTTTATTGTGCTAGGGAGAGAGGCTTGTCATTCGATTTTTTTTCGCCGGTCTTGTGTTTTGTTTTCCACTTCCGTGTTTTGTGCGTTTATTATTTACCGGCTTTTCTTTTTCCCCCTTGCTTGCTTGTTTGTTTTGTCCTCCGGGCTCCCTTGTTGGTTGCCCCCCCTCCTCCCCTTACTCGTTTGATCATGGCTGCTCAGCCGCAGCCATCCACGTCGCGTGCAGCCGCGGCTGCACGGGCGTTCCGTGATGATGATGGTGATGACGTGTCGCGTGCAGCCGCGGCTGCACGGGCGCTGGATACTGGTAGGGATTATTCCCTGGATGATTTTAGTAGGGTGGAAATGGAGGTAGATATGGCGGTGGAGCCGCCTGGTCTGGGTGACCAGGGGCCCGGTGAGTGGGTGAAGGTTGTTTCTCGTAAGAGGGCGGCGGCGGCGGCGACGGCTTCCGGGTCGGGAGCGGCGCCCGCTAAGGTGAGCGGTGGGGCCGGTGATGGTGCTGGTGCGGGGGTCGGCGGTGCCATCTCTCCGCCTGACAGCTATGCTGGGAGGGTGGCTCAGGCCGGTCGGGTGCAGGTGTGCGCGTGGGCACGGGGGTGCGTGCGGGTGTCCTGCGCCAGGGTGCGGCGCCACGAGGCGCCTGGGACGAGGGCCCTGCCCCAAAGGGGCCTTATACTAAGGAGGCCACTGCCTCCGTAGACTTGAGTGCGTTTGACAGCGTGCCTTTGCTGGAGGTGGCGAAGGCGATATTGTTGTTGGTGCCGAAGGACGCCCTGCTGGCCGTGTGCCCGGCCCCTAACGTGGCAGTGGAGGTTACCTTCACCGCCCCCGAATACATCGAGCTCATTGAGGGTGGCCTCACCATACAGGGCAAGCTCTGCCCGGTCAGACGCCTCTGTCAGGCGGAGCGCGTGGTCTCCTTTCTGCACCTGCCTGCGTATGTGCCCGATCAGGTCATCCTCGATCGCCTTGCGGCATGGGGTGTGGAGCCCATCCTCCCGGTGCGCCGTCGGCTCCTGCCCGGCACTCGGGTCACTGACGGCACCCGCTGCGTCAGGGTGCGTTTCCCGGCCGGCGTGGTGTCCTTGCCCTACAGTGCCCGATTTGACACGGCCGAGGGGCCCCGCTACATAAGGGTCGCCCATGACAATCAGGTCCGTCTCTGTCGGATGTGCCTCCAGCCGGGGCACGTGGTGGCCCAGTGCCCCCAGTACGTGTGCCGTGTCTGCGGGCTGCAGGGGCACTACGCCCGTGACTGTGTTGCCGCCCGCTGTGCCGGCTGCCGCAAGGCCGCCGCCCTGTGCACCTGCCCTGGCGCCCCTGGTCGGGACGGGCCGGCCTCCGCTGCCGGGGACGGGGTTGACCCGGGCTCTCACGCTGGGGGGGACGAGGGGGTGTCTCTCCTTCCGCCCCAGGTCCCCAGTACTGCTGCCGCCATCGCCATGCCTTCGACACCCCCTGTGGCTGCTGCCGCTGACTGCCTGGATCCTGTGACGAACAACCACCTCGCTGCTCCTGTGGCTGGCTCAGGGGGAGAGGTGAGTGGGGGTCCCGTCGTGGGGGTGGACGCTGTGCCCTTTGGGGGGGCCGGAGACCCCCCGGCCGCACAGGACCTCCTTGGGGCGTCGGGCGTTGAGGACATGGAGCTGCCCTCCGGAGCTGCGGTCCCCGTGGAGCTGCCAGTGCCCTTGCCTGTCTCCCAGTCCCTGTTTTCGGAGCCCCCGCCCGCCCCGCCCTCGTCTCTCACCCCGTCCCTTCCCGCAGCTCCGGCCGCGGGTGAAGTGCGCCCGGCGTCCCGGATGGCCGGGGGTGAGACTGTGGATGGCCCCCCTCCCCCAGCCCCCGCTCCCTCTTCCCCCCCCCCTCTGCCTCCATCTGTCCAGCCCCTGGCGTCGCCCTGGTCCGGCATTCCCCCCTTCGGCACTGATACCCTGCGTCAGCTGGATGCCCTGGACCCGGACCCCTTCGTCACCCAACGGACCCAGCCCGACTCGGGAAAGGCCCCGGTGAATAAGCTTGGCAAGGCCAGGCACAAGCTCCGTTTTTGTATGGGGTCTAGGTCCGGGGCGTCTCATCAGCCCCCCCTGCCGGGCCTCACCAACACCCTGCGGCGCCAGGAGGAGCGGCGGCGGTCGGCGGTGGTGGCCTTGGCGGCCCTGCGTGCTGCGAGCCCGGGTCATGACGACAGCGGCGACACGGACTGATGTTCCTTTGCCAACCCCCTTCATTGACTCCTGTTTCCCGTGGTTCTTGTCTTTTCTTGTGTTTTGCTTTTCTGCCGCCCCGGTTTTGTTTTTTGGTTTTTTGTTTTCATTGTACCATCACCGTGTCCGTGTCGCCTTTTGCCCCCTCTGCTAACGCCGCTGTCGTCCCCGTTTCTCCCCGTCCCCTAGGTCCCGTGCGTTTTAATTGATTGCTTGTGTTTTATTGTGTTCTTTTACGGCCCGCCTATTTATTGTATTTATGGTTCTTTTTATGGTTTCTTTTATTGTTCTTATTGTGTTGCTTGTCCCTTTTACCTGTGTGATTCCCGCGACATCGCTCCACCATCAGGGTGGGTTAGTGGGGTGGTTGTCTGGGTGGGCCTGTTCGGCTGGGAGCGTCCCGCTTTTATCTGGGTATGTGTGGCTTTTACCTCCTGTGCCGGTGTCTTGTCTGTGTGATGTGTCCCCTGCCTGGTGCCTAACAGAGACTCTTTTATCCCAATGACACTGACTCTGACCTCCCTCAATGCCCGGGGGCTGCGCTCCTGGGCTAAGGCCCAGGCAGTTTTAACTTCGTGTTGTGACTCGTCCGTTGTGTGTTTGCAAGAGACTGGGTGGGATGGGCCTTTTATTGATAGAGTGCGGGACGCATGGTCGGGCGATGTCTTCTTCTCCACCGCCTCCGTCGGGCCAGGTGTCGTCGGTTGGGGTGTCGCGCTGCTCTGTCGCCGCCCGCGTGTCCAGTCGGCATCCCTGCTGTACTCGGACGGGGAGGGCAAGTGTCTGGCTGTCGGGCTCTGTCTGGAGGGGGGTTTCGCCTGCACCGTCGTGGTCGTGCACGCGCCCAATGATGGGGCACGGTGTGCCTCCTTCTTCGACCGCCTGGCTGCCCGTGTGGCGCGGTGGCCCTGTCCTCTCGTGGTCGGGGACTTCAACATCTCCCTCTCTCGCCTGGACGTGCGGAGGGGGGCAGTCGTGCGGGCCGATGCGGGGCGAGCAGCTCTCCTCCGCTTGATGCGTGTCTGTCATCTCACGGACCTGTGGAGGGATCGCAACCCTGACCGTCGTGTCCTTTCCAGGACGCAGCGTGTCCGGGGCGTGATGCACGGCAGCAGGCTGGACTACGCTCTGGTGTCCCCTGCTGTCGCTGCCCGTGTCCGTACGGTGTGCTATCAGGAGTGTCTCGTGAGCGATCACGATTACTTCCTTTGCACGCTCGATTCTGGGGAGGTGCAGCGCGGGCGGGGCACGTGGATCCTCAACCCCTCCCTCTTAAGCGATGGTACCGTTACTGATAAGGTGAGCTTCGCATTGTGGACTGGGGTGCGGTCGCCCCTGTTCTCCCTCGATATTCAGGCGGGGTGGGAATTGTTAAAGCGGGAGGTGGCGACCGTTTTACAGGCTGCCGGGAAGGCCGCAGCCGGACGCTTTCGGCAGGGGGAGCGCGCCTTGCTGCGTGATCTCCAGCTGGAACTGCTGCCGCTCGAGCAGGATGCAGGGGACCCCGTGCGGGTCTCGGCCCTGCAGGACGAGCTGGCTCTCCTCTCTGAGCGGAGGCACGCCGGGGCGGCGTTGCGGAGCGGGGTGCGTTTCGTCGCCCCTGGTGAGCTCTCTCCTCGCTATTTCAGGGCGCTGGAGGAGTCCCGGGGGGCTGCGAGGCTGCTCCGTTCGGTGCGCTGCCCGGACGGCCAGTTGGTGTCCGACGCACCCGGTGTTCTGCGCGTCGTGCGGGACTACTGGGCCGCTATGTTCACCAGCGAGCGCATCGATCTGGACGCCCTCTCCCCCCTCACGGGGCTGATTCGCCCGAGAGCGTCGCCCTGTGTGACGCCCCCTTGTCCTGTGATGAGATTGGGGCAGCTATTGACCGGCTCCGGCCGCGAAAGTGTCCCGGCTCCGACGGGCTCACGGCAGACTTTTACAGGGTATTTAAGGAGGAGCTCGTGCCCATCTTGCAGGCCCTTTATAGTGACGTCCTCGCCCGCGGTGAGATGCACGGCACCATCCGGCTGGGTTTGATTAAGATGCTCTTTAAGCACACGGGAGACAGGGGGGAGCTGGCTAATTACAGGCCCCTCACCATGCTCAACACCGATTACAAGGTGTTGGCCTCGGTCTTGGCCTCCCGGCTCAGTCGGGTGCTGCCGTCCCTCATCCGCACCACCCAGACGTACGGGGTGACGGGCCGCACCATCCTGGACACTGTCCGGGATGTGCAGGCGGCGGTGGGTTTCATGGAGACGGCGGGTTCGCCCGGTTACTTGGTGAAGCTCGACTTCGCCAAGGCCTTTGACAGGGTCGAGCACGCCTACCTCCAGCGTGTGATGGAGGTCTTCGGCTTCGGCCCGGGCTTCCTGGCCTGGACGCGCCTCTTGTGCGCCTCCGCCATGACCGCGGTCGCCTGTAACGGCTACGTCACTGCGCCCTTCCGCATGACGCGTTCGGTGCGGCAGGGCTGCCCCCTGTCGGCCGCCTTGTACACCTTGGCGGTCGAGCCCCTCGGCCTCCTGGTGGCTGCCTCTCGTCGCATTGCTAGGGTGCCCATCGGCCCGACATGCTTCGCTCCGCCGGTCTTTCAGTACGCTGATGACACCACCCTGCTCGTGCCCGATGTGGCCAGCGTGGGGGCTGCGTTGCGCAGCGTGCAGCGGTACTGTGACATCACTGGGGCCAGGGTCAACCTGCAGAAGTCGGTCTACCTGCGGCTCGGCTCGGCTGGGCCTCTGCCCGCCGAGCTGGGGCTGACTGAGGCCGAGGGGGATGTGCGCCTCCTGGGCGTTCTGCTCGGGAGGTGCGCGGACGATGCGACGGGGAGGATGTGGGACGATCTGACGGGTGGTGTGGAGCGGCGGCTGGCCGGGTGGTCGGGCCGTCTCCTCTCGCTGCAGCAGAAGGTGTTCCTGTTGAACGCAATGGTGTTGTCTGTGCTGTGGTTTCACCTGAGCGTCACTCACATGCCCCACGGACATTACGCCAGGCTGCGGAAGGCCGTCCTGCGCTTCCTCTGGGGGGGGGGCAGAGTCCTGGTGGCTTACGCTACCTTGATTGGCCCCCCTGCCGAGGGTGGCCTGGGCCTCCTGGACCCTCTGGTCCAGTCGAAGGCCCTGCGTGTGCGGATGTTGCAAGCCTTCCTGGACGAGAGTCGCCCCTCCCTGTGGAAGGCGGTGCTCTCGCTCCGGCTAGGACAGTGTGCGGGGTGGGAGCTGGCCGAGGACGTCCTCTGGATGCGCCTCCGGCCCGGCATGGTGCGCGGCATCCCCTCCTTTTACGCACACCTCCTCTTGGCGTGGGCTGAGTTCCAGGAGCACACTGTCGTGGTGCCTGAGGGGCGGCAGCTTCTGCTCCGGCAGCCGCTGCTGCTCAACCCGCGCGTCCTCTCCGAGGGGCGGCCCCTCGAGTTCCGGCACTGGTGGGAGGCACTCCAAGACCCCTACTCACAGGGTGCAGCAGGTTGCGGGTTTGGGATGTGTTTTGAGGGTGGGCCGCTTGTTTTCTCTTGTTTTGCTGTTTTGGGTGGGTTGTTTGTCAGGTGCGAGACCTCTTCTATGAGGTGCGCCCTGGCTTCCTGCCTCCCGCGGCCGTCTATGACCAGGTTGAGGCTGTGGCTGAGGGGGCCTCCAGGGTCACTGTCGCCAGGCAGTGTCTGGCAGCGAGGGCTGCCCTTCCCGCGGAGTGGGTGCGTGACATCGAGCGGGCCGGCGGCCCCCGGGATGTGGCCCCCCGTTTCCCCGCGGTGTACGTGAGGCGGCTGTCCGGGTCCCTCGCCCCTTTGGGGGCGTGTGTCACCCGTGACTTTGCCCGCCTCTACAGGCAGCGTGCTTTTGTCTCCCCAGTGGCGCAGGCCTTTTGGAGCTCTCGCTTCCCCGCCCTGGAGCCTGACCTGTTGTGGGGGAACGTGCTGGTCTGCCCGGCGGACCCTGCCTTGGCCCTTTTCGACTACAGACAGTGGCACAATGCCCTATGGTCAATGCGGTGGCTTCATAGACTGGGCTTTGCCGCGTCTCCGCTCTGCCCAGTGTGCCGGGAAGTGGAGGAGGGCCTTACACGCATGTTTTTCGGATGTTCTCAGTTAGCTGACTTTATTGTTTGGGCTCTGGAGGTGGTGGACAGGATCGCCGGGGCGGTGGGGCCCGTGCCTGTTTTTACCGAGGCGGGGTGGCAGGTCATGTTCCTGTTTGGTGTTCCCAAGGTCCACCCCGCCAGCACCTTTCTTAACTTGTTTTTAGCCGTCGCCAAATACGTCCTCTGGTTGCGGCGCAACAAGGCCCGCTATGAGCGCGTGGTTTTAGATCCCGTTTTAATGTGCCGCTATCGGCTGCGACTGGTTTTATCCAAGGTGTTTTTATTGTCTGCCGGGCCTCATGGCATGCCCCGGTTCTTACATGGTTATGTGCACCGGGTTCCTTTTGTGTCTGTTGTGGGTGGGCGTTTGGTTTGGGATGTGTTTTGAGGGTGGGCCGCTTGTTTTCTCTTGTTTTGCTGTTTTGGGTGGGTTGTTTGGGTTGGTTTTCTTGGGTTTGTGTGTGTGGGTGGGTCATGTGCTAATTGTCGTTTGTTTTCTGTGTTGTTCGTCGTTGGGGCTGTTGCTCCTTTTAATTGGCGTTTTTATTGCTTGATTGGCTTTTATTGCTTATGCCTGTTTTTTTTCTTTTTATTAAACTCCACGCCTGCATGATGAGGACTGCTGCACCCTGTGAGTAGGGGTCTTGGAGTGCGGGCGTGCCCCGTTCCCTGGCCCCTCTCCCTGTACCGCCCCCCTGCTGTGGTGTATGTGTGGCACTGTCGTTCTGAGTGGTTTAATAATAAAAAAAAAAAACTGCGCCCGATTTTGTCTGGTCTCGGAAGCTAAGCAGGGCCGGGCTTGGTTAGTACTTGGTTGGGAGACTGCCTGGGATTACCAAGTGCCGTAAGCTGTTTCTTACTTTCAACTTATCCAGAGGGCCCTGCGTCTTGCCACGAATGTAAAGATGTCACTCCCCTTTAATTTCACAAATTACCTTGATTTGTACAATGACGGTAGCCCACTTTTGCAGAAAGTACTCGTAGCAATCGAATACAACTCACCGCTTTCTTCCTCATTTTGTTGCCTCCCACTTTGGCTGTTTTGGGTTTGAATTCCTCTTCAGCCACTGCTCGGCAGCTCGACGGATCCAGGCAATTACTCTCTTCACTTTGGTCAGACTACTGAACCGTGTTATGTCCACGAGATGTTTAACCCAGCCAGTGGGCCTCATTCTTGGCAGAGTGGATTTTGCCTTTGGACAAGGACTTTCCTGAGTGGTCAATGGATCTTCTTTATGTTGACTCATTTTGGCTTGAGCTCTGGTCAATGCAGCTGAAAATGCATTCCTTTGAAGCTTGTTTACACTCTCCCTGGCCTGGGGTACAACTTCTCCAGCTGAATGAATAGGCCACTTCTCCACTGGCCACTTCTGGAACTCTGGTCCATTTTGCCATGTGGACTTCTCCTTCAAATCGTCAGGAGTGCCTCCTCTTGTTATGATGTCAGCTATATTTAGATCACCACGGATCCACCACCAGTCTTGCACTGGCCCAGCCTCTGTTTGCGAAGAAAGTTTGGTATCTATAATTATCTCGTTGAATGGCTCCTAGGATTGTTTGACTATCCAATAGATGGAACCATCTCTCAATCTTCATCCGTGCATGCTTCTCTATATGCTTCCTGATCCTAGCTGCAAAGACTGCACCACAGATTTCTGCCTTCACAGCATCTCCCTTTTGATGCAGGGGTGTGAGTTTGGCTTTGGCCTCCACTAACCGGACTTCAATGCCTTGTGTTGTCTTCCATCTTAAGTACATGACAGCTCCATAGGTTTTGTCACTGCCATCAGAGAATGTGATGCCCCAAGGTTTTCCTTTCCAGTCAGATGGTGTGAGGCTCCTGTGGAATTTCACTCGACCAAGCTGCACATATTCTTCGAAAAGCTGTATAGCTTCTTCTCTGAGGCTTTCCGAGAGAGGTTGATCCCAGGTTTCTTGGGTCAGTTTGCCGCCCCCTCCTTCTTGGAATGCTTTACGAACAAGAATCGCTCCTTTCTGCTTGACCGGTGCAACTAGGCCAATTGGGTCATACAGTGCAGCAACTTGGCTTAAGAGAGCTCTCCTAGTCAATGGGTTAGGTGTTTCAGTTCTCACCTCCTCTTCAAGAAGATCTTTGCCAACTCGCATTTTCTTCTTCCTTTTAAAAAAAGTTCACTGTGGTCAGCATGTAGAGCTTGTCCTCATCCACTTGGTAGCCAATGCCCAGGGCTTCATTGTCCCCTTCCCTCATTTGGTTTGGAAGAATTAAGGTTTTCCTTTGCTCCTGGCTTAGGACATCTGCTTCAGCTCCGTTCCTCCCACTTTGCCCTGACCGGACCCATGGTTTAAGGAAGAAGCCTCCAGCTTTTAGAATCTCTTTAACCCCTTGGGACCGGCGATCCCGCCGGCGGGATCTGACAGAAATTTCGCAAAACCGTTTAAATAACTCCGCGAGTTTTTGTCCTATACACATTTTAAAAATACTCTCAGAAACCTTGGACGGTCTACTTTTCAAATATATATAGGTAGAAACTAAATATATTTTTACAGCTTCGTGATACGAATTGAAAGAACAAGAGTGACTGACTTAAGCGTCTGCGTCTCGAAGCGGCTCTGATCGCCCACCCACTTGCAAATCGCGCTATTCGCATGATAATAACATGATAATCCGACAGTTAGTATTGGGTAAAGAAATATGTGAATACGCCCATTGTGACCGAAATAAACAAGAGCACATGTCTGGGTAGTGTTTACACTGATCGGCTACAATATAGCACACGGATACGTCTCTGCCGCTGAAGCTTTGCGCCAGTGTTGCCACTTTCAGCAGCGAAGCTCATACCTGTGTTCATAGCTCAGTGGGTTAAGCCTGTGTGCCTGCAATCACGTGGTCGCCGATTCAAACGCAGCGTATTTAGAACGTGAATAGCGATCTTCCGCTGAGAGCGGTCCTACACGCTCCCGACGCAAGTAAAACAAAGAAAGATGACACGATTTGTTTTTGCCTATTTAACCTAATTTTTAAAACGTTAATACTTCTGACAATGGAAGTTTTGAAAAGAAGACAGATAACGGATTTAGTCAGTGTTTTTTTCATGATTCTACATAATGATTTCAGCGAGATATAAACTGAAATACACGAGAAAGATACGCGGTCGATGATGCCCTCGTCCCCAGAGCGTCAATAATAGTCACTGCATCATATTTATCGCTTTCTATATTTATATAGTCACAGTTTTTCATTTTTCATTCCATCTATCAATAAACTGTGAAAGGGATTTTATTGTTGCTACTTTTCTTGCGTTTCAAACTGCCTTTCCAAAGTGATGGGTGTGGGGTGCAGTGACATTCCAGACTGATGGGCCATTGACAGTATGCAAACTACTACAGGTGTGAGGACACCTATCTCATCAATATTCATTGTGAAGACCACTGACTTTGAGAAAAAGAGAGTGTCACTCCAAAGTTCTAACACTTTAGTAATCAAACCATATAAAATTTCTGAATGTCACTTTCACCTATGTGTAGCCAACCCCTGTGTCTATAAGCTTCAGAGCTCAAAAGTCTTACCTAGAAATGTCTATAATGTGATTTTTTACAATTTCTCAGCATGTCTGAAAATAGGCTTTTGAAAAGTATATGTTTAAAGTTGATTTTAACAAAAAATAGAATAATAACATTCTAAGAGGTCTCAGATTATTGGTGCTGAGTTTGTGCTGAATAAAAGCAAATGTATCACTTTGGGATAAATGTTTTTTAGATAGGTGAAATATTTTTAAATGTCAAGGCATGTCAGACTACCTCGAAAGTGGAAAAAAGGCCTCAGGCCCCAGGGGGTTAACATTTGCTGTGATGTTGTCAAGTCTGTTCAGGTCATTGTGGGAGGTTAAGAGGTCATCCACATAACTGTCTTCTTCGATAACTCTTCGTTCATCCTCCAAGTGAGCGAATTTGGGCAGGTTTGCAGTCTCCCTCATAGCCAACTGTGCAATGCAACCAGCGGGTTTGTCACCGATGTTAACTCTGGTGATTGCGTATTCACAGATCTCCTTTTCTGGGCTGTCTCTCCACAGGAATCTGTGTAGATGCATCTCTCGCTCCTCTAACCAGACAGAGTTATACATCTTCTTTACGTCTCCTAGAGCTACATGCACGCCTTCTCTAAATCTTAGTAGAACAGCTCTAATGGGGTTAAGGACATCTGGTCCCTTCAGAAGAAGATCATTCATGCTTACACCTTTGTATTTCTGGCTACTGTTCGACAATGCGAACTGGTGTTGTCACTGAATGAGGGTTAGGCGCCACCAGGTGGCTGACATACCACACTGGTCCCGTCCACTTCTCCATAACTTCACTGGTGAGTTTCATGGCTACACCTCTTTCGACCATTTCATAGATCTGGGTTGCATAAGTGACTTTCCATTCTGGTTCCTGGCTTAGTTGCTTTTCCATCCTTAAGAAGCAAGCCTGGACTGCCCTTTTGTTTTTAGGGAGAGAAGTAGGACATTCAGTCCAAGGATACTTTGTATCCCAGTGTGGAGTAGTTGTGTGAGCATCCTTTTCCTTGCAGGTGAGGCCTCCTTTAATGATCTCAAGCTCCCTCTCCTCTGCTAAGGTCATGTCTCTTCCTCCTGGTGGGCAGTTTCCACATCGACACCCTCCACATCTTGGCTCGCATGCGGCTCCGATGCTGTCCCAGTGCCACCACTCAAGGAACTCACGTTTACTGGCAGATGTAAATTTGGACAGAGCCACATCTTCCTGTAGTTGCCAGGCTGGTTTGGTTGTTGGAACTGTGATTTCCTGATATCTGACAGCTGCGGTTCGCATGGAGCGAGTGAAATGGGTTCTTGACTCATACGCTGCTACCTCCACTTCTTCAAACAAGTCAGGATGGGCTCCGCCCACTGTTTTCCCCAATGGGCTATCCCACAAAACAAGATCTCCGATGACTTTGACTCTTTGAGGTGCAAGTCTTCCCTCTCGATGGCTTATGAGAAGTTCAACTTCGGCTGGTCTCTTCAGGTCTTCGAGCTGGACATCTGGGAAGAATCTTTTCAACTTCTCAGGCTGAATTGTTTGATATACCTTTGCAATTTCATCCAAGCCATAGCAGACTAGTTTATGTGCTCTTTCAGTCCCTTTTGGAGTCTTGACTCTGACTTTTAGGAGGTACCTTCTTGTATTGACTCGCATGGTCATTCCACCAACCCCATGTACGACCAGGGTTCTCTCCTCACTCCTCAGGCCTAATCTTTCAGCAGCTTTGTGGGTTATGTAATTGGTGTCAGATGCTAGGTCAATGAGGGTACCAATCTTTTGACCTGTGTTCGCCGTCACCTGCATCAGCATCATGATCACTGGAAGTTCAATTAGCCCATTCTTCTTCAGTAGCTCAGACTGGCCTGCTGTTCTGAGTGTCACTGAGGATCTGTTGGTGAATGCCTTTCTACACTGCTCTGCTAATTCTGGAGAAAGTTGTGACAAGAACTTCTCCTGTTCCTCTGTAAACTTCCCTTTACCTCTTTCATCTTTTCCACCTTTGCCCCCTTCTCCTCTTCTGGATTCAGTTTTTGGGCACAGGAAATAATGGTGGTCTGGATCAGTTCGTCCCATTTTGCAGTCTGCATTCCTGCAAAAAATTTTTTCCCTGCAGTATCCGTCATCATCATGGTGTTCTAAGCATTTGCTGCATGCTCCCAATTTCTTTAGAACAGACTTCTTTTCGGACAGTTTCAAAGCTTTAAATTTCTTGCAGAAGACACCACAGCCCTCATCAACTTCTTTCTTTGTAGCTTTGGTTGATGCAGACTTTCTTTCATGCCTTTTCTCTGGCTTGTCCATCTTGTCCACAATTTTAAGTTGTTCAAGTCTCTCCAATATCTCTTCTTGATTCTTCAGGAATTTCAAGAGCATGTCAAAATGAGTATCTGCAGTGACATTATGTTCAGGGTTAACCAGGAACATTAGCCAGTCTCTTTTTATAAAGTCAGGTAACTTGCTTTCATGGCTCCCACGTTCCCCAGCTCTGTCAGATCTGCCAGGGCTTTCTCCACAGATTGAATCAGGTCAATGACTTTACTCGGCTGGTTCCCCTTCACTGGAGGCATATTGTCGAGTTCTTCGAGGATTTCAACTGAAATGGTGGACTTGTTGCCGTATCTATTGTCCAGGACTCTGAACATGTCAGCTGCCGTTGTATAGGTTGAAAGTCTTAGTTCTTTTGCAATGGTCTCACTCACACTCTCCAGGAGCTGAATCTTCAGAACTTCAGGTGAGCCAGTGGGCTCCCCCTGCCTTTGCAGGCTCTCCCAGTCCTTTCTCCACCTGCGGAACTCTCTCTTACTTCCCTGGAAGATAGGCAGAGTAGTTGGTTTTATCTTCACAACAGGTGGTGGTGGTTGGACAGGTTTCCCAATTGTGCCTTGATCAGCCAACCTCCTTGATATGGCAAATTCTGCTTTTCTCAATTTTAGCCTGTTGTGGGTCGCTCTCAGTTCTTTTAAGTCTCCCATCCAGGTCATCTTTTGATGATTCAGGGATCCATCTTTCACACTCAGACATTGCTGAGATGGCTGCATTTATCTTTCCTTCCAATAAGGTGAGGTGACTTCATAGCCTACTAGAATGTCACTTCTGACTTGAACTCTGTCAGCTTCTTCAATTGCTTCTTCTGCTTCAAGAATCGATGTTCTAAGTTTGTTCTTTCCATATCTTCCCCACAGGTTAGTTTGTGCAATATCCCTTACTTCCTCCATTTTAATTTCTGCGTCTTTTATGGTTGTCTTAATGTCGGTTTCTTGCTGCTCATCAAGTTCTGCCTCTTTATCCACCTTGACATCAGCCTCCAGTCCGATCCTGTAGTCCTCGTTAGAATCAAGCACTGACCTAAACCGGTCTGAAAGGTTTCCAAATTCCTCCTTTAATTCGGCTTTTAGCATGGTGTTTGCTCCCCTTGAAATGAAGTTGGCCAGTTTGGTGAAGCTGCTTTTTGCACTGGTCCTCTCCTGCTTCAGTAGTTTAACAGTCTTCCCCAAGACCTCTTCTGCCATCTTTATTTCTTTTTTCGTCCACAGCTTTTCTGGTATGAAGTCCTTTATCCTCCATTCCAAGCTGCTCCGTTGGTTATCAACTGTTAAGTTCCACTCTAGTTTCACTCCAAAAGGACACTCAGGGACAACTCTTGCTTTCACCTTTCATTAACTTTTATTTTCCAACTTGTTGGTTTCAAATTAATCAATGTTTGAAACATCAGGTTGATAACCTTCAAAGCATAGAGACAGAGGTTAACAATGTCATTTTGTAAAATATTCAAACAATACATGAGCTTTTTAATTAAATTAATTAAATTAAGGTAAACAAATAAACAATTTCAGAAAATCATTTAAAATTAAATATATGTAATCATTTAAGTATGAAAAAATTAATCTAAGGAATTAAGTTAAATCAAATAATCAATTTCATTAGAATGGAATGCTCACTTCAAACAACTGAATAGTTAAAACATCAAGCTCTTTCCTTTTAGTCTTTTAACTTTTTACCATTGTAAAATACATCATGAATTAATGGTCTAAAAGCAATTAAACAAGATCCTTTCCAGGTACAAATTAAGCATTGCAACTAATATAAACTAAATAACATTTACTGACCATTGGTGTCTTTGGAGTAAATACATGAGTAGAGCTTGCTGCGCTGTTCCTTTGCTTGATTGAAGACTGAGAGCTACCATTCCTGCTCAGGTGTTCTTATTAGCAATCGGCAGCCATTTTGCTGGTGCCTTCTGGGTAATGTAGTTCTCAATGGTGGTGGCAATATTAGACCTCCAATTGTTCAGTTATAACCCAACACTGACGGCCAGCGTGGTGTCCCTGCCCTACAGCGCCCGATTTGACACGGCAGAGGGGCCCCGCTACATCAGGGTGGCTCACGACAACCAAGTGCGCCTGTGCAGAACGTGTATGCAGCTGGGCCACATCCTGGCCGACTGACCGTAATATGTCTGCCGTGTCTGCGGGCAGCAGGGGCACTACGCCCGGGACTGTGCCGCCGCCTGCTGTGCCATCCTAGGGGTGGACGCTGTGCTCTTTGGGGGGGACAGAGACCCCCCGGTCATGCAGGACCATCCTGGGACGTCGGGTGCTGATGAACTGGAGCTGCCCTCCCGAGCTGCGGGTTCCGAGGAACTGCTAGAGCTGCCACAGCCTGTCTCCCAGACTCTCTTTTCAGAGCCCCCTCCCCTCTCAACTCTGACTATGTCCATCCCCGCAGCTCAGGCCGCGGGACAAGCGCGCCCGGCGTCCCATCAGGCCGGGGGTAGGACTGTTGATGGCCCCCTTCCCCCGCTCCCTCCCTCCCTCTTGAGGAGCAGCCCACCAAGACCTCAGTGTCGCCCTGGTCCCTGTTCCCCTTTGGGAGCGACACGCTCTGCCAGCTGGATGCCTCGGGCCAGGACCCCTTCGTCACCCCTCGAAGTCATCCAGATTCATCCAAGTCTCCCGTCAACAAGCTCAGTAAGGCAAAGTATAAACTAAAGCACGTCAAGGGGTCTCAGCCCGGGGCAGTTCGTCCGCCCCCCCTACCTGGTCTGTCCAACTCCCTCCGGCGGCAAGAGGAGTGGCGGCAGTCGGCGGCCTTGGCGGCCCTTCGTGCTGCGAGCCTGGGTCATGATGACAGCGGCGACACGGACTGATTCCCCCCCATTGTGTTACATTTCATGGCCATCGTTAGTATTGTTCATGTGCTGTTCTTGTTGTATTTCTGGTTCTGTTTTCCTCTGTATTTATCCTTTTTTGATAGTGTTCCCTTGGTGTCAGTCCCTTCTCTAGAGCCGCTGCCGTCCCGTAGTGTCCCCGTCACGGGCGGTGGGGCCCGTGCCTGTTTTTACGGAGGCGGGATGGCAGGTCATGTTCCTCTTTGGTGTCCCCAAGGTGCACCCCACCAGCACCTTTCTTAACCTGTATTTAGCAGTCGCTAAGTACGTGGCGTGGTTGCGGCGCAACAAGGCCCGCTACGAGGGTGTGATTTTAGATCCGGTTTTAATGTGCCGATATCAACTGCGACTGGTTTTATCAAAGGTGTTATTGTCTGCCAGGCCTCATGACACGCCCCGGTTCTTACGTGATTATGTGGACCGGGTTCCTTTTGTTTCTGTTGTGGGTGGGCATTTGGTTTGGGATGTGGTTTGAGGGTGGTCTGTTTGTTTCCTTTTGTTTCCCTGTTTTAGGTGGGTTGCTTGGGTTGCTTATCTTGGGTTTTTATGTGCGGGTGGGTCATGTGCTGCTTGTTGTCCGTCTTCTGTGTTGTTCGTCGTTGGGTCTCTTGATCCTTTTAATTGGCGTTTTACTTGATTGGATTTTATTGATTGTGCTTGGTTTTTTTCTTTTTATTAAACTCCACGCCTGCATGATGAGGACAGCTGCACCCTGTGAGTAGGGGTCTTGGAGCGTGGGCGTGCCCCGTTCCCTGGCCCCTCTCCCTGCTGTGGTGTATGTGTGGCGATGTCGTTCTGAGTGGTTTAACCCTATGGAGTGCACCAGGGGCCCCTTGCATGGGGGGGCATTTCTTCCCTCTTTGGAATAATTACCTTATAACTTCAGATATAAAAGTCACAGACACATGCCTGATACCTAAAATCAAAGTTGACCCCTTTACAATTGATTGTAGGAAGTTCAATAACGAAATGAATAACCTGTGTATAATTTATGGACATGCGAATATAACAAAAACAGCTGGAAAAATACAAAATCTGTCTTTGTGTCTTGGATTTTTGTAAATATTTCAAAAACTACATGCTGGAATAGGTCCAATTTTAAAAATCTGGTTCCCAAACTTGTTTTCTACATGTGTGCCCAATTTCATATCATTTGATGCAGCCCAACAGGTTTTACGGAGGAAAGAGCAAATGGTGCAACTGGGAGCCTTTCCTATCCAAAACCTAACCTAAACTAATCTGAAACTTATCCAAAATGGCAATAGTGTAACTAGCAGTGTTTTTTGGGGTAGCAACTTTCTTTCTAAATGCATTACCACTTATAGGTCATAAGTAACAATTTGTCACACATCATCACCACACATTTGTAGGAAAATCTATATTTTATTCACACAACTTGTGCCAAACTTATCCAAAACCTATCCAAACTGGCCACAGTGTAACTAGCAGTGTTTTTTGGGGTAGCGTCTTTCTTTCTAAATGCATTACCACTTATGAGTCATAAGAAACATTTTGTTTCTAACCATAACCCTGCATGACTGTGCCCAAACAAAGCCCGACAAGTGCCCCGCATAACTGTGCCCAAACAAAGCCCGACAAGTGCCCCGCATAACTGTGCCCAAACAAAGCCCGACAAGTGCCCCGCATAACTTTGCCCAAACAAAGCCGACAAGTGCCCCGCATAACTTTGCCCAAACAAAGCCGACAAGTACCATACATAATGTTGCCCAAACAAAGCCGACAAGTACTGTACATAACTTTGCTCAAACAAGGCCGACAAGTGCCCCGCATAACTTTGCCCAAACAAAGCCCCGCGTAACTTTGCCCAAGTGAAAGCCAAAAGCGCTGCATTACTTTGCACACTTCAAAGCTTGACAAAGGCGATGCGGAACTTTTCCCAATGTACCACAATACAAGTGTTACCAAAGCAAATGTTAATTGTAATTTGCTGAATCACGGAATTATAAAAATCTATAGAATAAAAGAGTAAAATGTAAACTGTAAATAAATGTACTTATGTCGAGCGTTGCATCCTCTCCGCGCAAAAAAGCGTCCTCCTCCATCGAATCAATGGATAAAAGCGACACTTTCTTCCCCCGAACCACTCTTCAAAATCATGTTCTGTGCTTTCTCAACAGTGAAAGTCATCCGAGCCATTTTTCTTCAGTCAAAAAAGTTGTTCTCCGAAAATAACTGGGTAAACTCACGGAGACTACGTGCGCAATGCGTAATCGAGACACTCCCACAAATACTGCACCTGCAGAGAATAAGTTGCGCATTCATGTCCCCAGCGCGAAAAACAATGCCCAATCAGCACATCCCATACCATTTTGCAAACCTTAGACACACCTCTATTGGATGAAGCAAATGACACTGTAATTTGATGTTCATGTAAAAAGTTTATTATGGTGAAACATAACC
The DNA here is from genome assembly GCF_048594095.1 of Paramormyrops kingsleyae. NCBI lineage: Eukaryota > Metazoa > Chordata > Actinopteri > Osteoglossiformes > Mormyridae > Paramormyrops > Paramormyrops kingsleyae. The sequence goes on from NC_132800.1 coordinate 45,707,228, forward strand.
ATGGGCAAAGGTTCAGTGCGTAAAAAATTATGTGCTAGCAGGGAAGCAGAGCATATATCTGAAAAAATACTTGACAATGAAGGATTACAGTGATTGATTTATGTACATAAGAGATCAAGCTTTCAAACGAGGGTAACTTTGTCATTTTATTCATTGGTTTTCTTCTAAAACTCCGAAGATGAAAAACATTGCACGAATGTACAGAATGCCGACTGACATTTTTCCGCGATGAGTGAGCAAGCTATTTGAGAGCATTACAGTCATATTTATGGAAAAATGCGTGTTTTGTCTTAATACTGTGACGGTTTATGAAGTATTGGCCGTGAAAGAAATAGTTTGAAGTGCTTAGTTTTCATTTTATTAACACTTATATTTTACTTCCTGACACTCGACCCGTTTAAAGATGGCTACCATGGTCATTTTATTTTTACTTGTTACAAAAAAACCATGGCACAAAAATTGCGCAACTTTCTACAGATATTATCCGAAAGTTTTTTGTAGTGTAACAAGCCGTTTTTGGTTGATTTGATACATTTGTTTCTTTTATTGAACGTCATTTTTTTTTGTTATTGAAAATCCGGACGTATGCGTCCGAACCACTAGGCGGCGACAGTGAAAGAGTTAATAAAAAAAAAAGAAAAGAAAAAAAACTGCGCCCGATCTCGTCTGATCTCGGAAGCTAAGCGGGGCCGGGCTTGGTTAGTACTTGGTTGGGAGACTGCCTGGGATTACCAAGTGCCGTAAGCTTTTTCTTACTTTCACTTTATCCAGAGGGCCCTGCATCTTGCCACGAATGTAAAGATGTCACTCCCCTTTCATTTCACAAATTGCCTTTATTTGTACAACGACGGCAGTCCCCGCCCACTTTTGCAGAAAGTACTTGTAGCAATTGTATACAGCTCACCGCTTTCTTCCTCATTTTAAAAACGACTTTCTCAAAGACATCTTGACATCAATGCCGCATCGACGTCTGCTCTTCTCTCGGTGCGACTCTCAATTAACCCTCAACTGAAAAGAAAAGTGCTGATTCTGGCCGCTTCCCTCGCTTACGGCCATACCGTTCCGACTGCGCCCGATCTCGTCTGATCTCGGAAGCTAAGCGAGGCCGGGCTTGGTTAGTACTTGTAAATGGGAGTGACATCTTTACATTCGTGGCAAGACGCAGGGCCCTCTGGATAAAGTGAAAGTAAGAAAAAGCTTACGGCACTTGGTAATCCCAGGCAGTCTCCCAACCAAGTACTAATCAAGCCCGGCCCCGCTTAGCTTCCGAGATCAGACGAGATTGGGCGCAGTTTTTTTTTTTCTTTTATTAAACCACTCAGAATGACATCGCCACACATACACCACAGCAGGAGGGGTGGTACAGGGAGAGGGGCCTGGGACATAGGCAAGCCCACGCTCCAAGACCCCTTCTCACAGGGTGCAGCTGTCTTCATCATGCAGGCGTGGAGTTTAATAAAAAGGTAAAAGCACAACAGGAACAATAAAAGCCAATCCATTAAAATGCAAATAAAAATAGGATCAAGGAGACCCTAAGACAAACAACACAGAACACAAACAACAAGCAGCATATAAACCCACCCACACACAACCCAGACAAAGAAAACAACCCAGGCAACCCAGCCAGAACAGGGAAACAAAAGGAAACAAACAGACCACCCTCAAACCACATCCCAAACCAAATGCCCACCCACAACAGAAACAAAAGGAACCCGGTCCACATAATCACGTAAGAACCGGGGCGTGTCATGAGGCCTGGCAGACAATAATAACACCTTTGATAAAACCAGTCGCAGTTGATATCGGCACATTAAAACCGGATCTAAAATCACACCCTCGTAGCGGGCCTTGTTGCGCCGCAACCACGCCACGTACTTAGCAAATGCTAAATACAGGTTAAGAAAGATGCTGGTGGGGTGCACCTTGGGGACACCAAAGAGGAACATGACCTGCCACCCCGCCTCCGTAAAAACAGGCACGGGCCCCACCGCCCGTGACGGGGACACTACGGGACGGCAGCGGCTCTAGAGAAGGGACTGACACCAAGGGAACACTATCAAAAAAGGATAAATACAGAGGAAAACAGAACCAGAAATACAACAAGAACAGCACATGAACAATACTAACGATGGCCATGAAATGTAACACAATGGGGGGGAATCAGTCCGTGTCGCCGCTGTCATCATGACCCAGGCTCGCAGCACGAAGGGCCGCCAAGGCCGCCGACTGCCGCCACTCCTCTTGCCGCCGGAGGGAGTTGGACAGACCAGGTAGGGGGGGCGGACGAACTGCCCCGGGCTGAGACCCCTTGACGTGCTTTAGTTTATACTTTGCCTTACTGAGCTTGTTGACGGGAGACTTGGATGAATCTGGATGACTTCGAGGGGTGACGAAGGGGTCCTGGCCCGAGGCATCCAGCTGGCAGAGCGTGTCGCTCCCAAAGGGGAACAGGGACCAGGGCGACACTGAGGTCTTGGTGGGCTGCTCCTCAAGAGGGAGGGAGGGAGCGGGGGAAGGGGGCCATCAACAGTCCTACCCCCGGCCTGATGGGACGCCGGGCGCGCTTGTCCCGCGGCCTGAGCTGCGGGGATGGACATAGTCAGAGTTGAGAGGGGAGGGGGCTCTGAAAAGAGAGTCTGGGAGACAGGCTGTGGCAGCTCTAGCAGTTCCTCGGAACCCGCAGCTCGGGAGGGCAGCTCCAGTTCATCAGCACCCGACGTCCCAGGATGGTCCTGCATGACCGGGGGGTCTCTGTCCCCCCCAAAGAGCACAGCGTCCACCCCTAGGATGGCACAGCAGGCGGCGGCACAGTCCCGGGCGTAGTGCCCCTGCTGCCCGCAGACACGGCAGACATATTACGGTCAGTCGGCCAGGATGTGGCCCAGCTGCATACACGTTCTGCACAGGTGCACTTGGTTGTCGTGAGCCACCCTGATGTAGCGGGGCCCCTCTGCCGTGTCAAATCGGGCGCTGTAGGGCAGGGACACCACGCTGGCCGTCAGTGTTGGGTTATAACTGAACAATTGGAGGTCTAATATTGCCACCACCATTGAGAACTACATTACCCAGAAGGCACCAGCAAAATGGCTGCCGATTGCTAATAAGAACACCTGAGCAGGAATGGTAGCTCTCAGTCTTCAATCAAGCAAAGGAACAGCGCAGCAAGCTCTACTCATGTATTTACTCCAAAGACACCAATGGTCAGTAAATGTTATTTAGTTTATATTAGTTGCAATGCTTAATTTGTACCTGGAAAGGATCTTGTTTAATTGCTTTTAGACCATTAATTCATGATGTATTTTACAATGGTAAAAAGTTAAAAGACTAAAAGGAAAGAGCTTGATGTTTTAACTATTCAGTTGTTTGAAGTGAGCATTCCATTCTAATGAAATTGATTATTTGATTTAACTTAATTCCTTAGATTAATTTTTTCATACTTAAATGATTACATATATTTAATTTTAAATGATTTTCTGAAATTGTTTATTTGTTTACCTTAATTTAATTAATTTAATTAAAAAGCTCATGTATTGTTTGAATATTTTACAAAATGACATTGTTAACCTCTGTCTCTATGCTTTGAAGGTTATCAACCTGATGTTTCAAACATTGATTAATTTGAAACCAACAAGTTGGAAAATAAAAGTTAATGAAAGGTGAAAGCAAGAGTTGTCCCTGAGTGTCCTTTTGGAGTGAAACTAGAGTGGAACTTAACAGTTGATAACCAACGGAGCAGCTTGGAATGGAGGATAAAGGACTTCATACCAGAAAAGCTGTGGACGAAAAAAGAAATAAAGATGGCAGAAGAGGTCTTGGGGAAGACTGTTAAACTACTGAAGCAGGAGAGGACCAGTGCAAAAAGCAGCTTCACCAAACTGGCCAACTTCATTTCAAGGGGAGCAAACACCATGCTAAAAGCCGAATTAAAGGAGGAATTTGGAAACCTTTCAGACCGGTTTAGGTCAGTGCTTGATTCTAACGAGGACTACAGGATCGGACTGGAGGCTGATGTCAAGGTGGATAAAGAGGCAGAACTTGATGAGCAGCAAGAAACCGACATTAAGACAACCATAAAAGACGCAGAAATTAAAATGGAGGAAGTAAGGGATATTGCACAAACTAACCTGTGGGGAAGATATGGAAAGAACAAACTTAGAACATCGATTCTTGAAGCAGAAGAAGCAATTGAAGAAGCTGACAGAGTTCAAGTCAGAAGTGACATTCTAGTAGGCTATGAAGTCACCTCACCTTATTGGAAGGAAAGATAAATGCAGCCATCTCAGCAATGTCTGAGTGTGAAAGATGGATCCCTGAATCATCAAAAGATGACCTGGATGGGAGACTTAAAAGAACTGAGAGCGACCCACAACAGGCTAAAATTGAGAAAAGCAGAATTTGCCATATCAAGGAGGTTGGCTGATCAAGGCACAATTGGGAAACCTGTCCAACCACCACCACCTGTTGTGAAGATAAAACCAACTACTCTGCCTATCTTCCAGGGAAGTAAGAGAGAGTTCCGCAGGTGGAGAAAGGACTGGGAGAGCCTGCAAAGGCAGGGGGAGCCCACTGGCTCACCTGAAGTTCTGAAGATTCAGCTCCTGGAGAGTGTGAGTGAGACCATTGCAAAAGAACTAAGACTTTCAACCTATACAACGGCAGCTGACATGTTCAGAGTCCTGGACAATAGATACGGCAACAAGTCCACCATTTCAGTTGAAATCCTCGAAGAACTCGACAATATGCCTCCAGTGAAGGGGAACCAGCCGAGTAAAGTCATTGACCTGATTCAATCTGTGGAGAAAGCCCTGGCAGATCTGACAGAGCTGGGGAACGTGGGAGCCATGAAAGCAAGTTACCTGACTTTATAAAAAGAGACTGGCTAATGTTCCTGGTTAACCCTGAACATAATGTCACTGCAGATACTCATTTTGACATGCTCTTGAAATTCCTGAAGAATCAAGAAGAGATATTGGAGAGACTTGAACAACTTAAAATTGTGGACAAGATGGACAAGCCAGAGAAAAGGCATGAAAGAAAGTCTGCATCAACCAAAGCTACAAAGAAAGAAGTTGATGAGGGCTGTGGTGTCTTCTGCAAGAAATTTAAAGCTTTGAAACTGTCCGAAAAGAAGTCTGTTCTAAAGAAATTGGGAGCATGCAGCAAATGCTTAGAACACCATGATGATGACGGATACTGCAGGGAAAAAATTTTTTGCAGGAATGCAGACTGCAAAATGGGACGAACTGATCCAGACCACCATTATTTCCTGTGCCCAAAAACTGAATCCAGAAGAGGAGAAGGGGGCAAAGGTGGAAAAGATGAAAGAGGTAAAGGGAAGTTTACAGAGGAACAGGAGAAGTTCTTGTCACAACTTTCTCCAGAATTAGCAGAGCAGTGTAGAAAGGCATTCACCAACAGATCCTCAGTGACACTCAGAACAGCAGGCCAGTCTGAGCTACTGAAGAAGAATGGGCTAATTGAACTTCCAGTGATCATGATGCTGATGCAGGTGACGGCGAACACAGGTCAAAAGATTGGTACCCTCATTGACCTAGCATCTGACACCAATTACATAACCCACAAAGCTGCTGAAAGATTAGGCCTGAGGAGTGAGGAGAGAACCCTGGTCGTACATGGGGTTGGTGGAATGACCATGCGAGTCAATACAAGAAGGTACCTCCTAAAAGTCAGAGTCAAGACTCCAAAAGGGACTGAAAGAGCACATAAACTAGTCTGCTATGGCTTGGATGAAATTGCAAAGGTATATCAAACAATTCAGCCTGAGAAGTTGAAAAGATTCTTCCCAGATGTCCAGCTCGAAGACCTGAAGAGACCAGCCGAAGTTGAACTTCTCATAAGCCATCGAGAGGGAAGACTTGCACCTCAAAGAGTCAAAGTCATCGGAGATCTTGTTTTGTGGGATAGCCCATTGGGGAAAACAGTGGGCGGAGCCCATCCTGACTTGTTTGAAGAAGTGGAGGTAGCAGCGTATGAGTCAAGAACCCATTTCACTCGCTCCATGCGAACCGCAGCTGTCAGATATCAGGAAATCACAGTTCCAACAACCAAACCAGCCTGGCAACTACAGGAAGATGTGGCTCTGTCCAAATTTACATCTGCCAGTAAACGTGAGTTCCTTGAGTGGTGGCACTGGGACAGCATCGGAGCCGCATGCGAGCCAAGATGTGGAGGGTGTCGATGTGGAAACTGCCCACCAGGAGGAAGAGACATGACCTTAGCAGAGGAGAGGGAGCTTGAGATCATTAAAGGAGGCCTCACCTGCAAGGAAAAGGATGCTCACACAACTACTCCACACTGGGATACAAAGTATCCTTGGACTGAATGTCCTACTTCTCTCCCTAAAAACAAAAGGGCAGTCCAGGCTTGCTTCTTAAGGATGGAAAAGCAACTAAGCCAGGAACCAGAATGGAAAGTCACTTATGCAACCCAGATCTATGAAATGGTCGAAAGAGGTGTAGCCATGAAACTCACCAGTGAAGTTATGGAGAAGTGGACGGGACCAGTGTGGTATGTCAGCCACCTGGTGGCGCCTAACCCTCATTCAGTGACAACACCAGTTCGCATTGTCGAACAGTAGCCAGAAATACAAAGGTGTAAGCATGAATGATCTTCTTCTGAAGGGACCAGATGTCCTTAACCCCATTAGAGCTGTTCTACTAAGATTTAGAGAAGGCGTGCATGTAGCTCTAGGAGACGTAAAGAAGATGTATAACTCTGTCTGGTTAGAGGAGCGAGAGATGCATCTACACAGATTCCTGTGGAGAGACAGCCCAGAAAAGGAGATCTGTGAATACGCAATCACCAGAGTTAACATCGGTGACAAACCCGCTGGTTGCATTGCACAGTTGGCTATGAGGGAGACTGCAAACCTGCCCAAATTCGCTCACTTGGAGGATGAACGAAGAGTTATCGAAGAAGACAGTTATGTGGATGACCTCTTAACCTCCCACAATGACCTGAACAGACTTGACAACATCACAGCAAATGTTAACCCCCTGGGGCCTGAGGCCTTTTTTCCACTTTCGAGGTAGTCTGACATGCCTTGACATTTAAAAATATTTCACCTATCTAAAAAACATTTATCCCAAAGTGATACATTTGCTTTTATTCAGCACAAACTCAGCACCAATAATCTGAGACCTCTTAGAATGTTATTATTCTATTTTTTGTTAAAATCAACTTTAAACATATACTTTTCAAAAGCCTATTTTCAGACATGCTGAGAAATTGTAAAAAATCACATTATAGACATTTCTAGGTAAGACTTTTGAGCTCTGAAGCTTATAGACACAGGGGTTGGCTACACATAGGTGAAAGTGACATTCAGAAATTTTATATGGTTTGATTACTAAAGTGTTAGAACTTTGGAGTGACACTCTCTTTTTCTCAAAGTCAGTGGTCTTCACAATGAATATTGATGAGATAGGTGTCCTCACACCTGTAGTAGTTTGCATACTGTCAATGGCCCATCAGTCTGGAATGTCACTGCACCCCACACCCATCACTTTGGAAAGGCAGTTTGAAACGCAAGAAAAGTAGCAACAATAAAATCCCTTTCACAGTTTATTGATAGATGGAATGAAAAATGAAAAACTGTGACTATATAAATATAGAAAGCGATAAATATGATGCAGTGACTATTATTGACGCTCTGGGGACGAGGGCATCATCGACCGCGTATCTTTCTCGTGTATTTCAGTTTATATCTCGCTGAAATCATTATGTAGAATCATGAAAAAAACACTGACTAAATCCGTTATCTGTCTTCTTTTCAAAACTTCCATTGTCAGAAGTATTAACGTTTTAAAAATTAGGTTAAATAGGCAAAAACAAATCGTGTCATCTTTCTTTGTTTTACTTGCGTCGGGAGCGTGTAGGACCGCTCTCAGCGGAAGATCGCTATTCACGTTCTAAATACGCTGCGTTTGAATCGGCGACCACGTGATTGCAGGCACACAGGCTTAACCCACTGAGCTATGAACACAGGTATGAGCTTCGCTGCTGAAAGTGGCAACACTGGCGCAAAGCTTCAGCGGCAGAGACGTATCCGTGTGCTATATTGTAGCCGATCAGTGTAAACACTACCCAGACATGTGCTCTTGTTTATTTCGGTCACAATGGGCGTATTCACATATTTCTTTACCCAATACTAACTGTCGGATTATCATGTTATTATCATGCGAATAGCGCGATTTGCAAGTGGGTGGGCGATCAGAGCCGCTTCGAGACGCAGACGCTTAAGTCAGTCACTCTTGTTCTTTCAATTCGTATCACGAAGCTGTAAAAATATATTTAGTTTCTACCTATATATATTTGAAAAGTAGACCGTCCAAGGTTTCTGAGAGTATTTTTGAAATGTGTATATGACAAAAACTCGCGGAGTTATTTAAACGGTTTTGCGAAATTTCTGTCAGATCCCGCCGGCGGGATCGCCGGTCCCAAGGGGTTAAAGAGATTCTAAAAGCTGGAGGCTTCTTCCTTAAACCATGGGTCCGGTCAGGGCAAAGTGGGAGGAATGGAGCTGAAGCAGATGTCCTAAGCCAGGAGCAAAGGAAAACCTTAATTCTTCCAAACCAAATGAGGGAAGGGGACAATGAAGCCCTGGGCATTGGCTACCAAGTGGATGAGGACAAGCTCTACATGCTGACCACAGTGAACTTTTTTTAAAAGGAAGAAGAAAATGCGATCTTCTTGAAGAGGAGGTGAGAACTGAAACACCTAACCCATTGACTAGGAGAGCTCTCTTAAGCCAAGTTGCTGCACTGTATGACCCAATTGGCCTAGTTGCACCGGTCAAGCAGAAAGGAGCGATTCTTGTTCGTAAAGCATTCCAAGAAGGAGGGGGCGGCAAACTGACCCAAGAAACCTGGGATCAACCTCTCTCGGAAAGCCTCAGAGAAGAAGCTATACAGCTTTTCGAAGAATATGTGCAGCTTGGTCGAGTGAAATTCCACAGGAGCCTCACACCATCTGACTGGAAAGGAAAACCTTGGGGCATCACATTCTCTGATGGCAGTGACAAAACCTATGGAGCTGTCATGTACTTAAGATGGAAGACAACACAAGGCATTGAAGTCCGGTTAGTGGAGGCCAAAGCCAAACTCACACCCCTGCATCAAAAGGGAGATGCTGTGAAGGCAGAAATCTGTGGTGCAGTCTTTGCAGCTAGGATCAGGAAGCATATAGAGAAGCATGCACGGATAAAGATTGAGAGATGGTTCCATCTATTGGATAGTCAAACAATCCTAGGAGCCATTCAACGAGATAATTATAGATACCAAACTTTCTTCGCAAACAGAGTAGGTGAAATCCAGAAGGCTGGGCCAGTGCAAGACTGGTGGTGGATCCGTGGTGATCTAAATATAGCTGACATCATAACAAGAGGAGGCACTCCTGACGATTTGAAGGAGAAGTCCACATGGCAAAATGGACCAGAGTTCCAGAAGTGGCCAGTGGAGAAGTGGCCTATTCATTCAGCTGGAGAAGTTGCACCCCAAGCCAGGTAGAGTGTAAACAAGCTTCAAAGGAATGCATTTTCAGCTGCATTGACCAGAGCTCAAGCCAAAATGAGTCAACATAAAGAAGATCCACTGACCACTCAGGAAAGTCCTTGTCCAAAGGCAAAATCCACTCTGCCAAGAATGAGGCCCACTGGCTGGGATAAACATCTCGTGGACATAACACGGTTCAGTAGTCTGACCAAAGTGAAGAGAGTAATTGCCTGGATCCGTCGAGCTGCCGAGCAGTGGCTGAAGAGGAATTCAAACCCAAAACAGCCAAAGTGGGAGGCAACAAAATGAGGAAGAAAGCGGTGAGTTGTATTCGATTGCTACGAGTACTTTCTGCAAAAGTGGGCTACCGTCATTGTACAAATCAAGGTAATTTGTGAAATGGAAGGGGAGTGACATCTTTACATTCGTGGCAAGACGCAGGGCCCTCTGGATAAGTTGAAAGTAAGAAACAGCTTACGGCACTTGGTAATCCCAGGCAGTCTCCCAACCAAGTACTAACCAAGCCCGGCCCTGCTTAGCTTCCGAGACCAGACAAAATCGGGCGCAGTTTTTTTTTTTTTTTTTATTAAACCACTCAGAACGACAGTGCCACACATACACCACAGCAGGGGGGCGGTACAGGGAGAGGGGCCAGGGAACGGGGCACGCCCGCACTCCAAGACCCCTACTCACAGGGTGCAGCAGTCCTCATCATGCAGGCGTGGAGTTTAATAAAAAGAAAAAAAACAGGCATAAGCAATAAAAGCCAATCAAGCAATAAAAACGCCAATTAAAAGGAGCAACAGCCCCAACGACGAACAACACAGAAAACAAACGACAATTAGCACATGACCCACCCACACACACAAACCCAAGAAAACCAACCCAAACAACCCACCCAAAACAGCAAAACAAGAGAAAACAAGCGGCCCACCCTCAAAACACATCCCAAACCAAACGCCCACCCACAACAGACACAAAAGGAACCCGGTGCACATAACCATGTAAGAACCGGGGCATGCCATGAGGCCCGGCACACAATAAAAACACCTTGGATAAAACCAGTCGCAGCCGATAGCGGCACATTAAAACGGGATCTAAAACCACGCGCTCATAGCGGGCCTTGTTGCGCCGCAACCAGAGGACGTATTTGGCGACGGCTAAAAACAAGTTAAGAAAGGTGCTGGCGGGGTGGACCTTGGGAACACCAAACAGGAACATGACCTGCCACCCCGCCTCGGTAAAAACAGGCACGGGCCCCACCGCCCCGGCGATCCTGTCCACCACCTCCAGAGCCCAAACAATAAAGTCAGCTAACTGAGAACATCCGAAAAACATGCGTGTAAGGCCCTCCTCCACTTCCCGGCACACTGGGCAGAGCGGAGACGCGGCAAAGCCCAGTCTATGAAGCCACCGCATTGACCATAGGGCATTGTGCCACTGTCTGTAGTCGAAAAGGGCCAAGGCAGGGTCCGCCGGGCAGACCAGCACGTTCCCCCACAACAGGTCAGGCTCCAGGGCGGGGAAGCGAGAGCTCCAAAAGGCCTGCGCCACTGGGGAGACAAAAGCACGCTGCCTGTAGAGGCGGGCAAAGTCACGGGTGACACACGCCCCCAAAGGGGCGAGGGACCCGGACAGCCGCCTCACGTACACCGCGGGGAAACGGGGGGCCACATCCCGGGGGCCGCCGGCCCGCTCGATGTCACGCACCCACTCCGCGGGAAGGGCAGCCCTCGCTGCCAGACACTGCCTGGCGACAGTGACCCTGGAGGCCCCCTCAGCCACAGCCTCAACCTGGTCATAGACGGCCGCGGGAGGCAGGAAGCCAGGGCGCACCTCATAGAAGAGGTCTCGCACCTGACAAACAACCCACCCAAAACAGCAAAACAAGAGAAAACAAGCGGCCCACCCTCAAAACACATCCCAAACCCGCAACCTGCTGCACCCTGTGAGTAGGGGTCTTGGAGTGCCTCCCACCAGTGCCGGAACTCGAGGGGCCGCCCCTCGGAGAGGACGCGCGGGTTGAGCAGCAGCGGCTGCCGGAGCAGAAGCTGCCGCCCCTCAGGCACCACGACAGTGTGCTCCTGGAACTCAGCCCACGCCAAGAGGAGGTGTGCGTAAAAGGAGGGGATGCCGCGCACCATGCCGGGCCGGAGGCGCATCCAGAGGACGTCCTCGGCCAGCTCCCACCCCGCACACTGTCCCAGCCGGAGCGAGAGCACCGCCTTCCACAGGGAGGGGCGACTCTCGTCCAGGAAGGCTTGCAACATCCGCACACGCAGGGCCTTCGACTGGACCAGAGGGTCCAGGAGGCCCAGGCCACCCTCGGCAGGGGGGCCAATCAAGGTAGCGTAAGCCACCAGGACTCTGCCCCCCCCCCAGAGGAAGCGCAGGACGGCCTTCCGCAGCCTGGCGTAATGTCCGTGGGGCATGTGAGTGACGCTCAGGTGAAACCACAGCACAGACAACACCATTGCGTTCAACAGGAACACCTTCTGCTGCAGCGAGAGGAGACGGCCCGACCACCCGGCCAGCCGCCGCTCCACACCACCCGTCAGATCGTCCCACATCCTCCCCGTCGCATCGTCCGCGCACCTCCCGAGCAGAACGCCCAGGAGGCGCACGTCCCCCTCGGCCTCAGTCAGCCCCAGCTCGGCGGGCAGAGGCCCAGCCGAGCCGAGCCGCAGGTAGACCGACTTCTGCAGGTTGACCCTGGCCCCAGTGATGTCACAGTACCGCTGCACGCTGCGCAACGCAGCCCCCACGCTGGCCACATCGGGCACGAGCAGGGTGGTGTCATCAGCGTACTGAAAGACCGGCGGAGCGAAGCATGTCGGGCCGATGGGCACCCTAGCAATGCGACGAGAGGCGGCCACCAGGAGGCCGAGGGGCTCGACCGCCAAGGTGTACAAGGCGGCCGACAGGGGGCAGCCCTGCCGCACCGAACGCGTCATGCGGAAGGGCGCAGTGACGTAGCCGTTACAGGCGACCGCGGTCATGGCGGAGGCGCACAAGAGGCGCGTCCAGGCCAGGAAGCCCGGGCCGAAGCCGAAGACCTCCATCACACGCTGGAGGTAGGCGTGCTCGACCCTGTCAAAGGCCTTGGCGAAGTCGAGCTTCACCAAGTAACCGGGCGAACCCGCCGTCTCCATGAAACCCACCGCCGCCTGCACATCCCGGACAGTGTCCAGGATGGTGCGGCCCGTCACCCCGTACGTCTGGGTGGTGCGGATGAGGGACGGCAGCACCCGACTGAGCCGGGAGGCCAAGACCGAGGCCAACACCTTGTAATCGGTGTTGAGCATGGTGAGGGGCCTGTAATTAGCCAGCTCCCCCCTGTCTCCCGTGTGCTTAAAGAGCATCTTAATCAAACCCAGCCGGATGGTGCCGTGCATCTCACCGCGGGCGAGGACGTCACTATAAAGGGCCTGCAAGATGGGCACCAGCTCCCCCTTAAAGACCCTGTAAAAGCCTGCCGTGAGGCCGTCGGAGCTGGGACACTTTCGCGGCCGGAGCCGGTCAATGGCTGCCCCGATCTCATCACAGGACAAGGGGGCGTCACACAGGGCGACGCTCTCGGGCGAGAGGCGCGCCTCAATCAGCCCCGTGAGGGGGGAGAGGGCGTCCAGATCGATGCGCTCGCTGGTGAACATAGCGGCCCAGTAGTCCCGCACGACGCGCAGGACACCGGGTGCGTCGGACACCAACTGGCCGTCCGGGCAGCGCACCGAACGGAGCAGCCTCGCAGCCCCCCGGGACTCCTCCAGCGCCCTGAAATAGCGAGGAGAGAGCTCACCAGGGGCGACGAAACGCACCCCGCTCCGCAACGCCGCCCCGGCGTGCCTCCGCTCAGAGAGGAGAGCCAGCTCGTCCTGCAGGGCCGAGACCCGCACGGGGTCCCCTGCATCCTGCTCGAGCGCCAGCAGTTCCAGCTGGAGATCACGCAGCAAGGCGCGCTCCTTCTGCCGAAAGCGTCCGGCTGCGGCCTTCCCGGCAGCCTGCAAAACGGCCGCCACCTCCCGCTTTAACAATTCCGCCTGAATGTCGAGGGAGAACAGGGGCGACCGCACCCCAGTCCACAATGCGAAGCTCACCTTAGCAGTAACGGTACCATCGCTTAAGAGGGAGGGGTTGAGGATCCACGTGCCCCGCCCGCGCTGCACCTCCCCAGAGTCAAGCGTGCAGAGGAAGTAGTCGTGATCGCTCACGAGACACTCCCGATAGCACACCGTACGGACACGGGCAGCGACAGCAGTGGACACCAGAGCGTAGTCCAGCCTGCTGCCGTGCATCACTCCCCGGACACGCTGCGTCCTGGAAAGGACACGACGGTCAGGGTTGCGATCCCTCCACAGGTCCGTGAGATGACAGGCACGCATCAAGCGGAGGAGAGCTGCTCGCCCCGCATCGGCCCGCACGACTGCCCCCCTCCGCACGTCCAGGCGAGAGAGGGAGATGTTGAAGTCCCCGACCACGAGAGGACAGGGCCACCGCGCCACACGGGCAGCCAGGGGGTCGAAGAAGGAGGCACACCGGGCCCCGTCATTGGGCGCGTGCACGACCACGACGGTGCAGGCGAAACCCCCCTCCAGACAGAGTCCGACAGCCAGACACTTGCCCTCCCCGTCCGAGTACAGCAGGGATGCCGACTGGACACGCGGGCGGCGACAGAGCAGCGCGACACCCCAACCGACGACACCTGGCCCGACGGAGGCGGTGGAGAAGAAGACATCGCCCGACCATGCGTCCCGCACTCTATCAATAAAAGGCCCATCCCACCCAGTCTCTTGCAAACACACAACGGACGAGTCACAACACGAAGTTAAAACTGCCTGGGCCTTAGCCCAGGAGCGCAGCCCCCGGGCATTGAGGGAGGTCAGAGTCAGTGTCATTGGGATAAAAGAGTCTCTGTTAGGCACCAGGCAGGGGACACATCACACAGACAAGACACCGGCACAGGAGGTAAAAGCCACACATACCCAGATAAAAGCGGGACGCTCCCAGCCGAACAGGCCCACCCAGACAACCACCCCACTAACCCACCCTGATGGTGGAGCGATGTCGCGGGAATCACACAGGTAAAAGGGACAAGCAACACAATAAGAACAATAAAAGAAACCATAAAAAGAACCATAAATACAATAAATAGGCGGGCCGTAAAAGAACACAATAAAACACAAGCAATCAATTAAAACGCACGGGACCTAGGGGACGGGGAGAAACGGGGACGACAGCGGCGTTAGCAGAGGGGGCAAAAGGCGACACGGACACGGTGATGGTACAATGAAAACAAAAAACCAAAAAACAAAACCGGGGCGGCAGAAAAGCAAAACACAAGAAAAGACAAGAACCACGGGAAACAGGAGTCAATGAAGGGGGTTGGCAAAGGAACATCAGTCCGTGTCGCCGCTGTCGTCATGACCCGGGCTCGCAGCACGCAGGGCCGCCAAGGCCACCACCGCCGACCGCCGCCGCTCCTCCTGGCGCCGCAGGGTGTTGGTGAGGCCCGGCAGGGGGGGCTGATGAGACGCCCCGGACCTAGACCCCATACAAAAACGGAGCTTGTGCCTGGCCTTGCCAAGCTTATTCACCGGGGCCTTTCCCGAGTCGGGCTGGGTCCGTTGGGTGACGAAGGGGTCCGGGTCCAGGGCATCCAGCTGACGCAGGGTATCAGTGCCGAAGGGGGGAATGCCGGACCAGGGCGACGCCAGGGGCTGGACAGATAGCGAGGGAGGGGTTGAGGATCCACGTGCCCCGCCCGCGCTGCACCTCCCCAGAGTCAAGCGTGCAGAGGAAGTAGTCGTGATCGCTTACGAGACACAATCCTGATAGCACACCGTACGGACACGGGCAGCGACAGCAGGGGACACCAGAGCGTAGTCCAGCCTGCTGCCGTGCATCACTCCCCGGACACGCTGCGTCCTGGAAAGGACACGACGGTCAGGGTTGCGATCCCTCCACAGGTCCGTGAGATGACAGGCACGCATCAAGCGGAGGAGAGCTGCTCGCCCCGCATCGGCCCGCACGACTGCCCCCCTCCGCACGTCCAGGCGAGAGAGGGAGATGTTGAAGTCCCCGACCACGAGAGGACAGGGCCACCGCGCCACACGGGCAGCCAGGGGGTCGAAGAAGGAGGCACACCGGGCCCCGTCATTGGGCGCGTGCACGACCACGACGGTGCAGGCGAAACCCCCCTCCAGACAGAGTCCGACAGCCAGACACTTGCCCTCCCCGTCCGAGTACAGCAGGGATGCCGACTGGACACGCGGGCGGCGACAGAGCAGCGCGACACCCCAACCGACGACACCTGGCCCGACGGAGGCGGTGGAGAAGAAGACATCGCCCGACCATGCGTCCCGCACTCTATCAATAAAAGGCCCATCCCACCCAGTCTCTTGCAAACACACAACGGACGAGTCACAACACGAAGTTAAAACTGCCTGGGCCTTAGCCCAGGAGCGCAGCCCCCGGGCATTGAGGGAGGTCAGAGTCAGTGTCATTGGGATAAAAGAGTCTCTGTTAGGCACCAGGCAGGGGACACATCACACAGACAAGACACCGGCACAGGAGGTAAAAGCCACACATACCCAGATAAAAGCGGGACGCTCCCAGCCGAACAGGCCCACCCAGACAACCACCCCACTAACCCACCCTGATGGTGGAGCGATGTCGCGGGAATCACACAGGTAAAAGGGACAAGCAACACAATAAGAACAATAAAAGAAACCATAAAAAGAACCATAAATACAATAAATAGGCGGGCCGTAAAAGAACACAATAAAACACAAGCAATCAATTAAAACGCACGGGACCTAGGGGACGGGGAGAAACGGGGACGACAGCGGCGTTAGCAGAGGGGGCAAAAGGCGACACGGACACGGCGATGGTACAATGAAAACAAAAAACCAAAAAACAAAACCGGGGCGGCAGAAAAGCAAAACACAAGAAAAGACAAGAACCACGGGAAACAGGAGTCAATGAAGGGGGTTGGCAAAGGAACATCAGTCCGTGTCGCCGCTGTCGTCATGACCCGGGCTCGCAGCACGCAGGGCCGCCAAGGCCACCACCGCCGACCGCCGCCGCTCCTCCTGGCGCCGCAGGGTGTTGGTGAGGCCCGGCAGGGGGGGCTGATGAGACGCCCCGGACCTAGACCCCATACAAAAACGGAGCTTGTGCCTGGCCTTGCCAAGCTTATTCACCGGGGCCTTTCCCGAGTCGGGCTGGGTCCGTTGGGTGACGAAGGGGTCCGGGTCCAGGGCATCCAGCTGACGCAGGGTATCAGTGCCGAAGGGGGGAATGCCGGACCAGGGCGACGCCAGGGGCTGGACAGATAGCGAGGGAGGGGTTGAGGATCCACGTGCCCCGCCCGCGCTGCACCTCCCCAGAGTCAAGCGTGCAGAGGAAGTAGTCGTGATCGCTTACGAGACACAATCCTGATAGCACACCGTACGGACACGGGCAGCGACAGCAGGGGACACCAGAGCGTAGTCCAGCCTGCTGCCGTGCATCACTCCCCGGACACGCTGCGTCCTGGAAAGGACACGACGGTCAGGGTTGCGATCCCTCCACAGGTCCGTGAGATGACAGGCACGCATCAAGCGGAGGAGAGCTGCTCGCCCCGCATCGGCCCGCACGACTGCCCCCCTCCGCACGTCCAGGCGAGAGAGGGAGATGTTGAAGTCCCCGACCACGAGAGGACAGGGCCACCGCGCCACACGGGCAGCCAGGCGGTCGAAGAAGGAGGCACACCGGGCCCCGTCATTGGGCGCGTGCACGACCACGACGGTGCAGGCGAAACCCCCCTCCAGACAGAGTCCGACAGCCAGACACTTGCCCTCCCCGTCCGAGTACAGCAGGGATGCCGACTGGACACGCGGGCGGCGACAGAGCAGCGCGACACCCCAACCGACGACACCTGGCCCGACGGAGGCGGTGGAGAAGAAGACATCGCCCGACCATGCGTCCCGCACTCTATCAATAAAAGGCCCATCCCACCCAGTCTCTTGCAAACACAACGGACGAGTCACAACACGAAGTTAAAACTGCCTGGGCCTTAGCCCAGGAGCGCAGCCCCCGGGCATTGAGGGAGGTCAGAGTCAGTGTCATTGGGATAAAAGAGTCTCTGTTAGGCACCAGGCAGGGGACACATCACACAGACAAGACACCGGCACAGGAGGTAAAAGCCACACATACCCAGATAAAAGCGGGACGCTCCCAGCCGAACAGGCCCACCCAGACAACCACCCCACTAACCCACCCTGATGGTGGAGCGATGTCGCGGGAATCACACAGGTAAAAGGGACAAGCAACACAATAAGAACAATAAAAGAAACCATAAAAAGAACCATAAATACAATAAATAGGCGGGCCGTAAAAGAACACAATAAAATACAAGCAATCAATTAAAACGCACGGGACCTAGGGGACGGGGAGAAACGGGGACGACAGCGGCGTTAGCAGAGGGGGCAAAAGGCGACACGGACACGGTGATGGTACAATGAAAACAAAAAACCAAAAAACAAAACCGGGGCGGCAGAAAAGCAAAACACAAGAAAAGACAAGAACCACGGGAAACAGGAGTCAATGAAGGGGGTTGGCAAAGGAACATCAGTCCGTGTCGCCGCTGTCGTCATGACCCGGGCTCGCAGCACGCAGGGCCGCCAAGGCCACCACCGCCGACCGCCGCCGCTCCTCCTGGCGCCGCAGGGTGTTGGTGAGGCCCGGCAGGGGGGGCTGATGAGACGCCCCGGACCTAGACCCCATACAAAAACGGAGCTTGTGCCTGGCCTTGCCAAGCTTATTCACCGGGGCCTTTCCCGAGTCGGGCTGGGTCCGTTGGGTGACGAAGGGGTCCGGGTCCAGGGCATCCAGCTGACGCAGGGTATCAGTGCCGAAGGGGGGAATGCCGGACCAGGGCGACGCCAGGGGCTGGACAGATGGAGGCAGGGGGGGGGGGAAGAGGGAGCGGGGGCTGGGGGAGGGGGGCCATCCACAGTCTCACCCCCGGCCATCCGGGACGCCGGGCGCACTTCACCCGCGGCCGGAGCTGCGGGAAGGGACGGGGTGAGAGACGAGGGCGGGGCGGGCGGGGGCTCCGAAAACAGGGACTGGGAGACAGGCAAGGGCACTGGCAGCTCCACGGGGACCGCAGCTCCATGTCCTCAACGCCCGACGCCCCAAGGAGGTCCTGTGCGGCCGGGGGGTCTCCGGCCCCCCCAAAGGGCACAGCGTCCACCCCCACGACGGGACCCCCACTCACCTCTCCCCCTGAGCCAGCCACAGGAGCAGCGAGGTGGTTGTTCGTCACAGGATCCAGGCAGTCAGCGGCAGCAGCCACAGGGGGTGTCGAAGGCATGGCGATGGCGACAGCAGTACTGGGGACCTGGGGCGGAAGGAGAGACACCCCCTCGTCCCCCCCAGCGTGAGAGCCCGGGTCAACCCCGTCCCCGGCAGCGGAGGCCGGCCCGTCCCGACCAGGGGCGCCAGGGCAGGTGCACAGGGCGGCGGCCTTGCGGCAGCCGGCACAGCGGGCGGCAACACGGCACATGTACTGGGGGCACTGGGCCACCACGTGCCCCGGCTGGAGGCACATCCGACAGAGACGGACCTGATTGTCATGGGCGACCCTTATGTAGCGGGGCCCCTCGGCCGTGTCAAATCGGGCACTGTAGGGCAAGGACACCACGCCGGCCGGGAAACGCACCCTGACGCAGCGGGTGCCGTCAGTGACCCGAGTGCCGGGCAGGAGCCGACGGCGCACCGGGAGGATGGGCTCCACACCCCATGCCGCAAGGCGATCGAGGATGACCTGATCGGGCACATACGCAGGCAGGTGCAGAAAGGAGACCACGCGCTCCGCCTGACAGAGGCGTCTGACCGGGCAGAGCTTGCCCTGTACGGTGAGGCCACCCTCAATGAGCTCGATGTATTCGGGGGCGGTGAAGGTAACCTCCACTGCCACGTTAGGGGCCGGGCACACGGCCAGCAGGGCGTCCTTCGGCACCAACAACAATATCGCCTTCGCCACCTCCAGCAAAGGCACGCTGTCAAACGCACTCAAGTCTACGGAGGCAGTGGCCTCCTTAGTATAAGGCCCCTTTGGGGCAGGGCCCTCGTCCCAGGCGCCTCGTGGCGCCGCACCCTGGCGCAGGACACCCGCACGCACCCCCGTGCCCACGCGCACACCTGCACCCGACCGGCCTGAGCCACCCTCCCAGCATAGCTGTCAGGCGGAGAGATGGCACCGCCGACCCCCGCACCAGCACCATCACCGGCCCCGCCGCTCACCTTAGCGGGCGCCGCTCCCGACCCGGAAGCCGTCGCCGCCGCCGCCGCCCTCTTACGAGAAACAACCTTCACCCACTCACCGGGCCCCTGGTCACCCAGACCAGGCGGCTCCACCGCCATATCTACCTCCATTTCCACCCTACTAAAATCATCCAGGGAATAATCCCTACCAGTATCCAGCGCCCGTGCAGCCGCGGCTGCACGCGACACGTCATCACCATCATCATCACGGAACGCCCGTGCAGCCGCGGCTGCACGCGACGTGGATGGCTGCGGCTGAGCAGCCATGATCAAACGAGTAAGGGGAGGAGGGGGGGCAACCAACAAGGGAGCCCGGAGGACAAAACAAACAAGCAAAAAGAAAAGCCGGTAAATAATAAACGCACAAAACACGGAAGTGGAAAACAAAACACAAGACCGGCGAAAAAAAATCGAATGACAAGCCTCTCTCCCTAGCACAATAAAACGGCCAGGGAGAGGGGAAACGAACTGGGGCAGAAAGGAAAAGAAACAGTGATCCAAAAATAAGATAAACCAGAGCAAACTACAACGGATGAAAAACGCGCACAGAAACGGAGGGCGAAAACAAAACACAAATCAGGGGCGAAATAAAGGGTGACAAGCCTCCCCCCCCGGCCCAAAATGAGGCCAGGGAGAGGGAAAACAGAACCAGACTAAACAGAAAGGGAATAAACGCTGAAATAAAGGAGAAAAAGCCTAATTGGCAAACCAGGAAGTAAACGCGCAGCGCGCAAAGAAAGCCAAACGAACAGAAAGAAAAGCAAAAAAAGACACAGAAAACAAGTGACAAGCCTCCCCCTCCGGCGCAACAAAGCGGCCAGGGAGAGGGGAGGCTAACCAAGGCAAAACGAAACCAAAACAGTTATTAAATAAAACGGAAAAAGAAACGTAAAACCAAGTGAACTGCAAAGGCAAAAAAAAAGCACCACCACACACACACTGAGCCGCGCAGGATCAGGCACGATCATGCGCAGTCGGAACGGTATGGCCGTATGCGAGGGAAGCGGCCAGAATCAGCACTTTTGTTTTCAGTTGAGGGTTAACTGAGAGTCGCACCGAGAGAAGAGCAGACGTCGATGCGTCATTGATGTCAAGATATCTTTGAGAAAGTCGTTCTTAAAATGACGAAGAAAGCGGTGAGTTGTATACGATTGCTACGAGTACTTTCTGCAAAAGTGGGCTGGGACTGCCGTCGTTGTACAAATAAAGGTAATTTGTGAAATGAAAGGGGAGTGACATCGTTCAATTCTTGGCAAGACGCAGGGCCCTCTGGAAAAAGTGAAAGTAAGAAAAAGTTTACGGCACTTGGTAATCCCAGGCAGTCTCCCAACCAAGTACTAACCAAGCCCGGCCCCGCTTAGCTTCCGAGATCAGACGAGATCGGGCGCAGTCGAAACAGTATGGCCGTAAGCGAGGGAAGCCGCCAGAATCAGCCCTTTTGTTTTCAGTTGAGGGTTTATTGAGAGTCGCACCGAGAAAAGAGCAGACATCGATGCGGCATTGATGTCAAGATGTCTTTGAGAAAGTCTTTATTAAAATGAGGAAGAAAGCGGTGAGTTGTATGCGATTGCTACGAGTACTTTCTGCAAAAGTGGGCGGGGACTGCCGTCGTTGTACAAATAAAGATACTTTGTGAAATGATAGGGGAGTGACAGCTTTACATTCGTGGCAAGACGCTGGGCCCTCGGGATAAAGTGAAAGTAAGAAAAAGCTTACTGCACTTGGTAATCCCAAGCAGTCTCCCAACCAAGTACTAACCAAGCTCGGTCCTGCTTAGCTTCCGAGATCAGATGAGATCGGGCGCAGTCGGAACGGTATGGCCATAAGCGAGGGAAGCGGCCAGAATCAGCACTTTTGTTTTCAGTTGAGGGTTAATTGAGAGTCGCACCGAGAGAAGAGCAGACGTCGATGCGGCATTGATGTCAAGATGTCTTTGAGAAAGTCGTTCTTAAAATGAGGAAGAAAGCGGTGAGTTGTATACGATTGCCACGAGTACTTTCTGCAAAATTGGGCGGGGACTGCCGTCTTTGTTCAAATAAAGGTAATTTGTGAAATGAAAGGGGAGTGACATCTTTACATTCGTGGCAAGACGCAAGGCCCCCGGGATAAAGTGAAAGTAAGAAAAAGCTTACGGCACTTGGTAATCCCAGGCAGGCTCCCAACCAAGTACTAACCAAGCCCGGCTCCGCTTACCTTCGAGATCAGAGGAGATCGGGCGCAGTTGGAACGGTATGGCTGTAATCGAGGGAAGTGGCCAGAAACAGCCCTTTTGTTTTCAGTTGAGAGTCTATTGAGAGTCGCACCGAGAGAAGAGCAGACGTCGATGCGGCATTGATGTCAAGATGTCTTTGAGAAAGTCGTTCTTAAAATGAGGAAGAAAGCGGTGAGTTGTATACGATTGCTACGAGTACTTTCTGCCAAAGTGGGCTGGGACTGCCGTCGTTGTACAAATAAAGGTAATTTGTGAAATGAAAGGGGAGTGACATCGTTCAATTCGTGGCAAGACGCAGGGCCCTCTGGAAAAAGTGAAAGTAAGAAAAAGTTTACGGCACTTAGCAATCCCAGGCAGTCTCCCAACCAAGTACTAACCAAGCCCGGCCCCGCTTAGCTTCCGAGATCAGACGAGATCGGGCGCAGTCGAAACAGTATGGCCGTAAGCGAGGGAAGCGGCCAGAATCAGCCCTTTTGTTTTCAGTTGAGGGTTTATTGAGAGTCGCACCGAGAAAAGAGCAGACATCGATGCGGCATTGATGTCAAGATGTCTTTGAGAAAGTCGTTATTAAAATGAGGAAGAAAGCGGTGAGTTGTATGCGATTGCTACGAGTACTTTCTGCAAAAGTGGGCGGGGACTGCCGTCGTTGTACAAATAAAGATACTTTGTGAAATGATAGGGGAGTGACAGCTTTACATTCGTGGCAAGACGCAGGGCCCTCTGGATAAGGTGAAACTAAGAAAAAGCTTACTGCACTTGGTATTCCCAGGCAGTCTCCCAACCAAGTACTAACCAAGCCCGGCCCCGCTTAGCTTCCGAGATCAGACGAGATCGGGCGCAGTCGGAACGGTATGGCCGTAAGCGAGGGATGCGGCCAGAATCAGCACTTTTGTTTTCAGTTGAGGGTTTATTGAGAGTCGCACCGAGAGAAGAGCAGACGTCGATGCCGCATTGATGTCAAGATGTCTTTGAGAAAGTCGTTATTAAAATGAGGAAGAAAGCGGTGAGTTGTATACGATTGCCACGAGTACTTTCTGCAAAATTGGGTGGGGACTGCCGTCTTTGTTCAAATAAAGGTAATTTGTGAAATGAAAGGGGAGTGACATCTTTACATTCGTGGCAAGACGCAAGGCCCCCGGGATAAAGTGAAAGTAAGAAAAAGCTTACGGCACTTGGTAATCCCAGGCAGGCTCCCAACCAGGTACTAACCAAGCCCGGCTCCGCTTACCTTCGAGATCAGAGGAGATCGGGCGCAGTCGGAACGGTATGGCTGTAATCAAGGGAAGTGGCCAGAAACAGCCCTTTTGTTTTCAGTTGAGAGTTTATTGAGAGTCGCACCGAGAGAAGAGCAGACGTCGATGCGGCATTGATGTCAAGATGTCTTTGAGAAAGTCGTTATTAAAATGAGGAAGAAAGCGGTGAGTTGTATGCGATTGCTACGAGTACTTTCTGCAAAAGTGGGCGGGGACTGCCGTCGTTGTACAAATAAAGATACTTTGTGAAATGAAAAGGGAGAGACATCTTTACATTCGTGGCAAGACGCTGGGCCCTCTGGATAAGGTGAAAGTAAGAAAAAGCTTACGGCACTTGGTAATCCCAGGCAGTCTCCCAACCTAGTACTAACCAAGCCCGGCCCCGCTTAGCTTCCGAGATCAGGCGCAGTCGGAACGGTATGGCCGTAAGCGAGGGAAGCTGCCAGAATCAGCCCCTTTGTTTTCAGTTGAGGGTTTATTGAGAGTCGCACTGAGAGAAGAGCAGACGTCGATTCGCCATTGATGTCAAGATGTCTTTGAGAAAGTCGTTATTAAAATGAGGAAGAAAGCGGTGAGTTGTATACGATTGCTACGAGTACTTTCTGCAAAAGTGGGCGGGGACTGCCGTCATTGTACAAATAAAGGTAATTTGTGAAATGAAAGGGGAGTGACATCTTTACATTCGTGGCAAGACGCAGGGCCCTCTGGATAAGGTGAAAGTAAGAAAAAGCTTACGGCACTTGGTAATCCCAGGCAGTCTCCCAACCAAGTACTAACCAAGCCCGGCCCCGCTTAGCTTCCGAGATCAGACGAGATCGGGCGCAGTCGGAACGGTATGGCCGTAAGCGAGGGAAGCGTCCAGAATCAGCCCTTTTGTTTTCAGTTGAGGGTTTATTGAGAGTCGCATCGAGAGAAGAGCAGACGTCAATGCGGCATTGATGTCAAGATGTCTTTGAGAAAGTCGTTATTAAAATGAGGAAGAAAGCAGTGAGTTGTATACGATTGCTACGAGTACTTTCTGCAAAAGTGGGCGGGGACTGCCGTCGTTGTACAAATAAAGGTAATTTGTGAAATGAAAGGGGAGTGACATCTTTACATTCGTGGCAAGACGCTGGGCCCTCTGGATAAGGTGAAAGTAAGAAAAAGCTTACGGCACTTGGTAATCCCAGGCAGTCTCCCAACCAAGTACTAACCAAGCCCGGCCCCGCTTAGCTTCCGAGATCAGACGAGATCGGGCGCAGTCGGAACGGTATGGCCGTAAGCGAGGGAAGTGGCCAGAATCAGCCCTTTTGTTTTCAGTTGAGGGTTTATTGAGAGTTGCACCGAGAGAAGAGCAGACGTCGATGCGGCATTGATGTCAAGATGTCTTTGAGAAAGTCGTTCTTAAAATGAGGAAGAAAGCGGTGAGTTGTATACGATTGCTACGAGTACTTTCTGCAAAAGTGGGCTGGGACTGCCGTCGTTGTACAAATAAAGGTAATTTGTGAAATGAAAGGGGAGTGACATCGTTCAATTCGTGGCAAGACGCAGGGCCCTCTGGAAAAAGTGAAAGTAAGAAAAAGTTTACGGCACTTAGCAATCCCAGGCAGTCTCCCAACCAAGTACTAACCAAGCCCGGCCCCGCTTAGCTTCCGAGATCCGACGAGATCGGGCGCAGTCGAAACAGTATGGGCGTAAGCGAGGGAAGCGGCCAGAATCAGCACTTTTGTTTTCAGTTGAGGGTTTGAGAAACAATCAGCCCTTTTGTTTTCAGTTGAGGGTTTATTGAGAGTCGCACCGAGAGAAGAGCAGACGTCGATGCGGCATTGATGTCAAGATGTCTTTGAGAAAGTCGTTATTAAAATGAGGAAGAAAGCGGTGAGTTGTATGCGATTGCTACGAGTACTTTCTGCAAAAGTAGGCGGGGACTGCCGTCGTTGTACAAATAAAGATACTTTGTGAAATGATAGGGGAGTGACAGCTTTACATTCGTGGCAAGACGCTGGGCCCTCGGGATAAAGTGAAAGTAAGAAAAAGCTTACGGCACTTGGTAATCCCAAGCAGTCTCCCAACCAAGTACTAACCAAGCCCGGCCCCGCTTAGCTTCCGAGATCAGACGAGATCGGGCGCAGTCGAAACAGTATGGCCGTAAGCGAGGGAAGCGGCCAGAATCAGCCCTTTTGTTTTCAGTTGAGGGTTTATTGAGAGTCGCACCGAGAAAAGAGCAGACATCGATGCGGCATTGAAGTCAAGATGTCTTTGAGAAAGTCGTTATTAAAATGAGGAAGAAAGCGGTGAGTTGTATGCGATTGCTACGAGTACTTTCTGCAAAAGTGGGCGGGGACTGCCGTCGTTGTACAAATAAAGATACTTTGTGAAATGATAGGGGAGTGACAGCTTTTCATTCGTGGCAAGACGCTGGGCCCTCGGGATAAAGTGAAAGTAAGAAAAAGCTTACGGCACTTGGTAATCCCAAGCAGTCTCCCAACCAAGTACTAAACAAGCCCGCTCCCGCTTAGCTTCCGAGATCAGACGAGATCGGGCGCAGTCGGAACGGTATGGCCGTAAGCGAGGGAAGCGGCCAGAATCAGCACTTTTGTTTTCAGTTGAGGGTTTATTGAGAGTCGCACCGAGAGAAGAGCAGACGTCAATGCGGCATTGATGTCAAGATGTCTTTGAGAAAGTCGTTCTTAAAATGAGGAAGAAAGCGGTGAGTTGTATACGATTGCTACGAGTACTTTCTGCAAAAGTGGGCTGGGACTGCCGTCGTTGTACAAATAAAGGTAATTTGTGAAATGATAGGGGAGTGACAGCTTTACATTCGTGGCAAGACGCAGGGCCCTCTGGATAAGGTGAAACTAAGAAAAAGCTTACGGCACTTGGTATTCCCAGGCAGTCTCCCAACCAAGTACTAACCAAGCCCGGCCCCGCTTAGCTTCCGAGATCAGACGAGATCGGGCGCAGTCGGAACGGTATGGCCGTAAGCGAGGGAAGCTGCCAGAATCAGCCCTTTTGTTTTCAGTTGAGGGTTTATTGAGAGTCGCACCGAGAGAAGAGCAGACGTCGATGCGGCATTGATGTCAAGATGTCTTTGAGAAAGTCGTTCTTAAAATGAGGAAGAAAGCGGTGAGTTGTATACGATTGCTACGAGTACTTTCTGCAAAAGTGGGCTGGGACTGCCGTCGTTGTACAAATAAAGGTAATTTGTGAAATGAAAGGGGAGTGACATCGTTCAATTCGTGGCAAGACGCAGGGCCCTCTGGAAAAAGTGAAAGTAAGAAAAAGTTTACGGCACTTAGCAATCCCAGGCAGTCTCCCAACCAAGTACTAACCAAGCCCGGCCCCGCTTAGCTTCCGAGATCAGACGAGATCGGGCGCAGTCGAAACAGTATGGGCGTAAGCGAGGGAAGCGGCCAGAATCAGCCCTTTTGTTTTCAGTTGAGGGTTTATTGAGAGTCGCACCGAGAAAAGAGCAGACATCGATGCGGCATTGATGTCAAGATGTCTTTGAGAAAGTCGTTATTAAAATGAGGAAGAAAGCGGTGAGTTGTATGCGATTGCTACGAGTACTTTCTGCAAAAGTGGGCGGGGACTGCCGTCGTTGTACAAATAAAGATACTTTGTGAAATGATAGGGGAGTGACAGCTTTAAATTCGTGGCAAGACGCTGGGCCCTCGGGATAAAGTGAAAGTAAGAAAAAGCTTACGGCACTTGGTAATCCCAAGCAGTCTCCCAACCAAGTACTAACCAAGCCCGGTCCCGCTTAGCTTCCGAGATCAGACGAGATCGGGCGCAGTCGGAACAGTATGGCCATAAGCGAGGGAAGCGGCCAGAATCAGCACTTTTGTTTTCAGTTGAGGGTTTATTGAGAGTCGCACCGAGAGAAGAGCAGACGTCGATGCGGCATTGATGTCAAGATGTCTTTGAGAAAGTCGTTATTAAAATGAGGAAGAAAGCGGTGAGTTGTATGCGATTGCTACGAGTACTTTCTGCAAAAGTGGGCGGGGACTGCCGTCGTTGTACAAATAAAGATACTTTGTGAAATGATAGGGGAGTGACAGCTTTACATTCGTGGCAAGACGCAGGGCCCTCTGGATAAGGTGAAACTAAGAAAAAGCTTACGGCACTTGGTATTCCCAGGCAGTCTCCCAACCAAGTACTAACCAAGCCCGGCCCCACTTAGCTTCTGAGATCAGACGAGATCGGGCACAGTCGGAACGGTATGGCCGTAAGCGAGAGAAGCGGCCAGAATCAGCCCTTTTGTTTTCAGTTGAGGGTTTATTGAGAGTCGCACCGAGAGAAGAGCAGACGTCGATGCGGCATTGATGTCAAGATGTCTTTGAGAAAGTCGTTATTAAAATGAGGAAGAAAGCGGTGAGTTGTATGCGATTGCTACGAGTACTTTCTGCAAAAGTGGGCGGGGACTGCCGTCGTTGTACAAATAAAGATACTTTGTGAAATGATAGGGGAGTGACAGCTTTACATTCGTGGCAAGACGCAGGGCCCTCTGGATAAGGTGAAACTAAGAAAAAGCTTACGGCACTTGGTATTCCCAGGCAGTCTCCCAACCAAGTACTAACCAGGCCCGGCCCCGCTTAGCTTCCGAGATCAGACGAGATCGGGCGCAGTCGGAACGGTATGGCCGTAAGCGAGGGAAGCGGCCAGAATCAGCCCTTTTGTTTTCAGTTGAGGGTTTATTGAGAGTCGCACCGAGAGAAGAGCAGACGTCGATGCGGCATTGATGTCAAGATGTCTTTGAGAAAGTCGTTCTTAAAATGAGGAAGAAAGCGGTGAGTTGTATACGATTGCTACGAGTACTTTCTGCAAAAGTGGGCTGGGACTGCCGTCGTTGTACAAATAAAGGTAATTTGTGAAATGAAAGGGGAGTGACATCGTTCAATTCGTGGCAAGACGCAGGGCCCTCTGGAAAAAGTGAAAGTAAGAAAAAGTTTACGGCACTTAGCAATCCCAGGCAGTCTCCCAACCAAGTACTAACCAAGCCCGGCCCCGCTTAGCTTCCGAGATCAGACGAGATCGGGCGCAGTCGGAACGGTATGGCCGTAAGCAAGGGAAGCGGCCAGAATCAGCACTTTTGTTTTCAGTTGAGGGTTTATTGAGAGTCGCACCGAGAAAAGAGCAGACATCGATGCGGCATTGATGTCAAGATGTCTTTGAGAAAGTCGTTATTAAAATGAGGAAGAAAGCGGTGAGTTGTATGCGATTGCTACGAGTACTTTCTGCAAAAGTGGGCGGGGACTGCCGTCGTTGTACAAATAAAGATACTTTGTGAAATGATAGGGGAGTGACAGCTTTAAATTCGTGGCAAGACGCTGGGCCCTCGGGATAAAGTGAAAGTAAGAAAAAGCTTACGGCACTTGGTAATCCCAAGCAGTCTCCCAACCACGTACTAACCAAGCCCGGTCCCGCTTAGCTTCCGAGATCAGACGAGATCGGGCGCAGTCGGAACAGTATGGCCATAAGCGAGGGAAGCGGCCAGAATCAGCACTTTTGTTTTCAGTTGAGGGTTTATTGAGAGTCGCACCGAGAGAAGAGCAGACGTCGATGCGGCATTGATGTCAAGATGTCTTTGAGAAAGTCGTTATTAAAATGAGGAAGAAAGCGGTGAGTTGTATGCGATTGCTACGAGTACTTTCTGCAAAAGTGGGCGGGGACTTCCGTCGTTGTACAAATAAAGATACTTTGTGAAATGATAGGGGAGTGACAGCTTTACATTCGTGGCAAGACGCAGGGCCCTCTGGATAAGGTGAAACTAAGAAAAAGCTTACGGCACTTGGTATTCCCAGGCAGTCTCCCAACCAAGTACTAACCAAGCCCGGCCCCACTTAGCTTCTGAGATCAGACGAGATCAGGCGCAGTCGGAACGGTATGGCCGTAAGCGAGAGAAGGGGCCAGAATCAGCCCTTTTGTTTTCAGTTGAGGGTTTATTGAGAGTCGCACCGAGAGAAGAGCAGACGTCGATGCGGCATTGATGTCAAGATGTCTTTGAGAAAGTCGTTATTAAAATGAGGAAGAAAGCGGTGAGTTGTATGCGATTGCTACGAGTACTTTCTGCAAAAGTGGCCGGGGACTGCCGTCGTTGTACAAATAAAGATACTTTGTGAAATGATAGGGGAGTGACAGCTTTACATTCGTGGC
Source organism: Paramormyrops kingsleyae (assembly GCF_048594095.1). NCBI lineage: Eukaryota > Metazoa > Chordata > Actinopteri > Osteoglossiformes > Mormyridae > Paramormyrops > Paramormyrops kingsleyae. The sequence goes on from NC_132800.1 coordinate 45,736,648, forward strand.
AAGACGCAGGGCCCTCTGGATAAGGTGAAACTAAGAAAAAGCTTACGGCACTTGGTATTCCCAGGCAGTCTCCCAACCAAGTACTAACCAGGCCCGGCCCCGCTTAGCTTCCGAGATCAGACGAGATCGGGCGCAGTCGGAACGGTATGGCCGTAAGCGAGGGAAGCGGCCAGAATCAGCCCTTTTGTTTTCAGTTGAGGGTTTATTGAGAGTCGCACCGAGAGAAGAGCAGACGTCGATGCGGCATTGATGTCAAGATGTCTTTGAGAAAGTCGTTCTTAAAATGAGGAAGAAAGCGGTGAGTTGTATACGATTGCTACGAGTACTTTCTGCAAAAGTGGGCTGGGACTGCCGTCGTTGTACAAATAAAGGTAATTTGTGAAATGAAAGGGGAGTGACATCGTTCAATTCGTGGCAAGACGCAGGGCCCTCTGGAAAAAGTGAAAGTAAGAAAAAGTTTACGGCACTTAGCAATCCCAGGCAGTCTCCCAACCAAGTACTAACCAAGCCCGGCCCCGCTTAGCTTCCGAGATCAGACGAGATCGGGCGCAGTCGAAACAGTATGGGCGTAAGCGAGGGAAGCGGCCAGAATCAGCACTTTTGTTTTCAGTTGAGGGTTTATTGAGAGTCGCACCGAGAGAAGAGCAGACGTCGATGCGGCATTGATGTCAAGATGTCTTTGAGAAAGTCGTTATTAAAATGAGGAAGAAAGCGGTGAGTTGTATACGATTGCCACGAGTACTTTCTGCAAAAGTGGGCGGGGACTGCCGTCGTTGTACAAATAAAGTTAATTTGCGAAATGAAAGGGGAGTGACATCTTTACATTCGTGGCAAGACGCAGGGCCCTCTGGATAAGTTTAAAGTAAGAAACAGCTTACGGCACTTGGTAATCCCAGGCAGTCTCCCAACCAAGTACTAACCAAGCCCGGCCCCGCATAGTTTCCGAGATCAGACGAAATCGGGCGCAGTCGGAACGGTATGGCCGTTAGCGAGGGAAGCGGCCAGAATCAGGACCTTTGTTTTCAGTTGAGGGTTAATTGAGAGTCGCACCGAGAGAAGAGCAGACATCGATGCGGCATTGATGTCAAGATGTCTTTGAGAAAGTCGTTGTATACGATTGTTACGAGTTCTTTCTGCAAAATTGGGCGGGGACTGCCGTCTTTGTTCAAATAAAGGTAATTTGTGAAATGAAAGGGTAGTGACATCTTTACATTCGTGGCAAGACGCAGGGCCCTCTGGATAAGGTGAAACTAAGAAAAAGCTTACGGCACTTGGTATTCCCAGGCAGTCTCCCAACCAAGTACTAACCAAGCCCGGCCCCGCTTAGCTTCCGAGATCAAACGAGATCGGGCGCAGTCGGAACGGTATGGCCGTAAGCGAGGGAAGCGGCCAGAATCAGCACTTTTGTTTTCAGTTGAGGGTTTATTGAGAGTCGCACCGAGAGAAGAGCAGACGTCGATGCGGCATTGATGTCAAGATGTCTTTGAGAAAGTCGTTATTAAAATGAGGAAGAAATCGGTGAGTTGTATACGATTGCTACGAGTACTTTCTGCAAAAGTGGGCGGGGACTGCCGTCTTTGTACAAATAAAGGTAATTTGTGAAATGAAAGGGTAGTGACATCTTTACATTCGTGGCAAGACGCAGGGCCCTCTGGATAAGGTGAAACTAAGAAAAAGCTTACGGCACTTGGTATTCCCAGGCAGTCTCCCAACCAAGTACTAACCAAGCCCGGCCCCGCTTAGCTTCCGAGATCAGACGAGATCGGGCGCAGTCGGAACGGTATGGCCGTAAGCAAGGGAAGCGGCCAGAATCAGCACTTTTGTTTTCAGTTGAGGGTTTATTGAGAGTCGCACCGAGAGAAGAGCAGACGTCGATGCGGCATTGATGTCAAGATGTCTTTGAGAACGTCGTTATTAAAATGAGGAAGAAATCGGTGAGTTGTATACGATTGCTACGAGTACTTTCTGCAAAAGTGGGCGGGGACTGCCGTCTTTGTACAAATAAAGGTAATTTGTGAAATGAAAGGGTAGTGACATCTTTACATTCGTGGCAAGACGCAGGGCCATCTGGATAAGGTGAAACTAAGAAAAAGCTTACGGCACTTGGTATTCCCAGGCAGTCTGCCAACCAAGTACTAACCAAGCCCGGCCCCGCTTAGCTTCCGAGATCAGACGAGATCGGGCGCAGTCGGAACGGTATGGCCGTAAGCAAGGGAAGCGGCCAGAATCAGCACTTTTGTTTTCAGTTGAGGGTTTATTGAGAGTCGCACCGAGAGAAGAGCAGACGTCGATGCGGCATTGATGTCAAGATGTCTTTGAGAAAGTCGTTATTAAAATGAGGAAGAAATCGGTGAGTTGTATACGATTGCTACGAGTACTTTCTGCAAAAGTGGGCGGGGACTGCCGTCTTTGTACAAATAAAGGTAATTTGTGAAATGAAAGGGTAGTGACATCTTTACATTCGTGGCAAGACGCAGGGCCCTCTGGATAAGGTGAAACTAAGAAAAAGCCTACGGCACTTGGTATTCCCAGGCAGTCTCCCAACCAAGTACTAACCAAGCCCGGCCCCGCTTAGCTTCCGAGATCAGACGAGATCGGGCGCAGTCGGAACGGTATGGCCGTAAGCGAGGGAAGCGGCCAGAATCAGCACTTTTGTTTTCAGTTGAGGGTTTATTGAGAGTCGCACCGAGAGAAGAGCAGACGTCGATGCGGCATTGATGTCAAGATGTCTTTGAGAAAGTCGTTATTAAAATGAGGAAGAAATCGGTGAGTTGTATACGATTGCTACGAGTACTTTCTGCAAAAGTGGGCGGGGACTGCCGTCTTTGTACAAATAAAGGTAATTTGTGAAATGAAAGGGTAGTGACATCTTTACATTCGTGGCAAGACGCAGGGCCCTCTGGATAAGGTGAAACTAAGAAAAAGCTTACGGCACTTGGTATTCCCAGGCAGTCTCCCAACCAAGTACTAACCAAGCCCGGCCCCGCTTAGCTTCCGAGATCAGACGAGATCGGGCGCAGTCGGAACGGTATGGCCGTAAGCGAGGGAAGCGGCCAGAATCAGCACTTTTGTTTTCAGTTGAGGGTTTATTGAGAGTCGCACCGAGAGAAGAGCAGACGTCGATGCGGCATTGATGTCAAGATGTCTTTGAGAAAGTCGTTATTAAAATGAGGAAGAAATCGGTGAGTTGTATACGATTGCTACGAGTACTTTCTGCAAAAGTGGGCGGGGACTGCCGTCTTTGTACAAATAAAGGTAATTTGTGAAATGAAAGGGTAGTGACATCTTTACATTCGTGGCAAGACGCAGGGCCCTCTGGATAAGGTGAAACTAAGAAAAAGCTTACGGCACTTGGTATTCCCAGGCAGTCTCCCAACCAAGTACTAACCAAGCCCGGCCCCGCTTAGCTTCCGAGATCAGACGAGATCGGGCGCAGTCGGAACGGTATGGCCGTAAGCGAGGGAAGCGGCCAGAATCAGCACTTTTGTTTTCAGTTGAGGGTTTATTGAGAGTCGCACCGAGAGAAGAGCAGACGTCGATGCGGCATTGATGTCAAGATGTCTTTGAGAAAGTCGTTATTAAAATGAGGAAGAAATCGGTGAGTTGTATACGATTGCTACGAGTACTTTCTGCAAAAGTGGGCGGGGACTGCCGTCTTTGTACAAATAAAGGTAATTTGTGAAATGAAAGGGTAGTGACATCTTTACATTCGTGGCAAGACGCAGGGCCCTCTGGATAAGGTGAAACTAAGAAAAAGCTTACGGCACTTGGTATTCCCAGGCAGTCTCCCAACCAAGTACTAACCAAGCCCGGCCCCGCTTAGCTTCCGAGATCAGACGAGATCGGGCGCAGTCGGAACGGTATGGCCGTAAGCGAGGGAAGCGGCCAGAATCAGCACTTTTGTTTTCAGTTGAGGGTTTATTGAGAGTCGCACCGAGAGAAGAGCAGACGTCGATGCGGCATTGATGTCAAGATGTCTTTGAGAAAGTCGTTATTAAAATGAGGAAGAAATCGGTGAGTTGTATACGATTGCTACGAGTACTTTCTGCAAAAGTGGGCGGGGACTGCCGTCTTTGTACAAATAAAGGTAATTTGTGAAATGAAAGGGTAGTGACATCTTTACATTCGTGGCAAGACGCAGGGCCCTCTGGATAAGGTGAAACTAAGAAAAAGCTTACGGCACTTGGTATTCCCAGGCAGTCTCCCAACCAAGTACTAACCAAGCCCGGCCCCGCTTAGCTTCCGAGATCAGACGAGATCGGGCGCAGTCGGAACGGTATGGCCGTAAGCGAGGGAAGCGGCCAGAATCAGCACTTTTGTTTTCAGTTGAGGGTTTATTGAGAGTCGCACCGAGAGAAGAGCAGACGTCGATGCGGCATTGATGTCAAGATGTCTTTGAGAAAGTCGTTATTAAAATGAGGAAGAAATCGGTGAGTTGTATACGATTGCTACGAGTACTTTCTGCAAAAGTGGGCGGGGACTGCCGTCTTTGTACAAATAAAGGTAATTTGTGAAATGAAAGGGTAGTGACATCTTTACATTCGTGGCAAGACGCAGGGCCCTCTGGATAAGGTGAAACTAAGAAAAAGCTTACGGCACTTGGTATTCCCAGGCAGTCTCCCAACCAAGTACTAACCAAGCCCGGCCCCGCTTAGCTTCCGAGATCAGACGAGATCGGGCGCAGTCGGAACGGTATGGCCGTAAGCGAGGGAAGCGGCCAGAATCAGCACTTTTGTTTTCAGTTGAGGGTTTATTGAGAGTCGCACCGAGAGAAGAGCAGACGTCGATGCGGCATTGATGTCAAGATGTCTTTGAGAAAGTCGTTATTAAAATGAGGAAGAAATCGGTGAGTTGTATACGATTGCTACGAGTACTTTCTGCAAAAGTGGGCGGGGACTGCCGTCTTTGTACAAATAAAGGTAATTTGTGAAATGAAAGGGTAGTGACATCTTTACATTCGTGGCAAGACGCAGGGCCCTCTGGATAAGGTGAAACTAAGAAAAAGCTTACGGCACTTGGTATTCCCAGGCAGTCTCCCAACCAAGTACTAACCAAGCCCGGCCCCGCTTAGCTTCCGAGATCAGACGAGATCGGGCGCAGTCGGAACGGTATGGCCGTAAGCGAGGGAAGCGGCCAGAATCAGCACTTTTGTTTTCAGTTGAGGGTTTATTGAGAGTCGCACCGAGAGAAGAGCAGACGTCGATGCGGCATTGATGTCAAGATGTCTTTGAGAAAGTCGTTATTAAAATGAGGAAGAAATCGGTGAGTTGTATACGATTGCTACGAGTACTTTCTGCAAAAGTGGGCGGGGACTGCCGTCTTTGTACAAATAAAGGTAATTTGTGAAATGAAAGGGTAGTGACATCTTTACATTCGTGGCAAGACGCAGGGCCCTCTGGATAAGGTGAAACTAAGAAAAAGCTTACGGCACTTGGTATTCCCAGGCAGTCTCCCAACCAAGTACTAACCAAGCCCGGCCCCGCTTAGCTTCCGAGATCAGACGAGATCGGGCGCAGTCGGAACGGTATGGCCGTAAGCGAGGGAAGCGGCCAGAATCAGCACTTTTGTTTTCAGTTGAGGGTTTATTGAGAGTCGCACCGAGAGAAGAGCAGACGTCGATGCGGCATTGATGTCAAGATGTCTTTGAGAAAGTCGTTATTAAAATGAGGAAGAAATCGGTGAGTTGTATACGATTGCTACGAGTACTTTCTGCAAAAGTGGGCGGGGACTGCCGTCTTTGTACAAATAAAGGTAATTTGTGAAATGAAAGGGTAGTGACATCTTTACATTCGTGGCAAGACGCAGGGCCCTCTGGATAAGGTGAAACTAAGAAAAAGCTTACGGCACTTGGTATTCCCAGGCAGTCTCCCAACCAAGTACTAACCAAGCCCGGCCCCGCTTAGCTTCCGAGATCAGACGAGATCGGGCGCAGTCGGAACGGTATGGCCGTAAGCGAGGGAAGCGGCCAGAATCAGCACTTTTGTTTTCAGTTGAGGGTTTATTGAGAGTCGCACCGAGAGAAGAGCAGACGTCGATGCGGCATTGATGTCAAGATGTCTTTGAGAAAGTCGTTATTAAAATGAGGAAGAAATCGGTGAGTTGTATACGATTGCTACGAGTACTTTCTGCAAAAGTGGGCGGGGACTGCCGTCTTTGTACAAATAAAGGTAATTTGTGAAATGAAAGGGTAGTGACATCTTTACATTCGTGGCAAGACGCAGGGCCCTCTGGATAAGGTGAAACTAAGAAAAAGCTTACGGCACTTGGTATTCCCAGGCAGTCTCCCAACCAAGTACTAACCAAGCCCGGCCCCGCTTAGCTTCCGAGATCAGACGAGATCGGGCGCAGTCGGAACGGTATGGCCGTAAGCGAGGGAAGCGGCCAGAATCAGCACTTTTGTTTTCAGTTGAGGGTTTATTGAGAGTCGCACCGAGAGAAGAGCAGACGTCGATGCGGCATTGATGTCAAGATGTCTTTGAGAAAGTCGTTATTAAAATGAGGAAGAAATCGGTGAGTTGTATACGATTGCTACGAGTACTTTCTGCAAAAGTGGGCGGGGACTGCCGTCTTTGTACAAATAAAGGTAATTTGTGAAATGAAAGGGTAGTGACATCTTTACATTCGTGGCAAGACGCAGGGCCCTCTGGATAAGGTGAAACTAAGAAAAAGCTTACGGCACTTGGTATTCCCAGGCAGTCTCCCAACCAAGTACTAACCAAGCCCGGCCCCGCTTAGCTTCCGAGATCAGACGAGATCGGGCGCAGTCGGAACGGTATGGCCGTAAGCGAGGGAAGCGGCCAGAATCAGCACTTTTGTTTTCAGTTGAGGGTTTATTGAGAGTCGCACCGAGAGAAGAGCAGACGTCGATGCGGCATTGATGTCAAGATGTCTTTGAGAAAGTCGTTATTAAAATGAGGAAGAAATCGGTGAGTTGTATACGATTGCTACGAGTACTTTCTGCAAAAGTGGGCGGGGACTGCCGTCTTTGTACAAATAAAGGTAATTTGTGAAATGAAAGGGTAGTGACATCTTTACATTCGTGGCAAGACGCAGGGCCCTCTGGATAAGGTGAAACTAAGAAAAAGCTTACGGCACTTGGTATTCCCAGGCAGTCTCCCAACCAAGTACTAACCAAGCCCGGCCCCGCTTAGCTTCCGAGATCAGACGAGATCGGGCGCAGTCGGAACGGTATGGCCGTAAGCGAGGGAAGCGGCCAGAATCAGCACTTTTGTTTTCAGTTGAGGGTTTATTGAGAGTCGCACCGAGAGAAGAGCAGACGTCGATGCGGCATTGATGTCAAGATGTCTTTGAGAAAGTCGTTATTAAAATGAGGAAGAAATCGGTGAGTTGTATACGATTGCTACGAGTACTTTCTGCAAAAGTGGGCGGGGACTGCCGTCTTTGTACAAATAAAGGTAATTTGTGAAATGAAAGGGTAGTGACATCTTTACATTCGTGGCAAGACGCAGGGCCCTCTGGATAAGGTGAAACTAAGAAAAAGCTTACGGCACTTGGTATTCCCAGGCAGTCTCCCAACCAAGTACTAACCAAGCCCGGCCCCGCTTAGCTTCCGAGATCAGACGAGATCGGGCGCAGTCGGAACGGTATGGCCGTAAGCGAGGGAAGCGGCCAGAATCAGCACTTTTGTTTTCAGTTGAGGGTTTATTGAGAGTCGCACCGAGAGAAGAGCAGACGTCGATGCGGCATTGATGTCAAGATGTCTTTGAGAAAGTCGTTATTAAAATGAGGAAGAAATCGGTGAGTTGTATACGATTGCTACGAGTACTTTCTGCAAAAGTGGGCGGGGACTGCCGTCTTTGTACAAATAAAGGTAATTTGTGAAATGAAAGGGTAGTGACATCTTTACATTCGTGGCAAGACGCAGGGCCCTCTGGATAAGGTGAAACTAAGAAAAAGCTTACGGCACTTGGTATTCCCAGGCAGTCTCCCAACCAAGTACTAACCAAGCCCGGCCCCGCTTAGCTTCCGAGATCAGACGAGATCGGGCGCAGTCGGAACGGTATGGCCGTAAGCGAGGGAAGCGGCCAGAATCAGCACTTTTGTTTTCAGTTGAGGGTTTATTGAGAGTCGCACCGAGAGACGAGCAGACGTCGATGCGGCATTGATGTCAAGATGTCTTTGAGAAAGTCGTTATTAAAATGAGGAAGAAATCGGTGAGTTGTATACGATTGCTACGAGTACTTTCTGCAAAAGTGGGCGGGGACTGCCGTCTTTGTACAAATAAAGGTAATTTGTGAAATGAAAGGGTAGTGACATCTTTACATTCGTGGCAAGACGCAGGGCCCTCTGGATAAGGTGAAACTAAGAAAAAGCTTACGGCACTTGGTATTCCCAGGCAGTCTCCCAACCAAGTACTAACCAAGCCCGGCCCCGCTTAGCTTCCGAGATCAGACGAGATCGGGCGCAGTCGGAACGGTATGGCCGTAAGCGAGGGAAGCGGCCAGAATCAGCACTTTTGTTTTCAGTTGAGGGTTTATTGAGAGTCGCACCGAGAGAAGAGCAGACGTCGATGCGGCATTGATGTCAAGATGTCTTTGAGAAAGTCGTTATTAAAATGAGGAAGAAATCGGTGAGTTGTATACGATTGCTACGAGTACTTTCTGCAAAAGTGGGCGGGGACTGCCGTCTTTGTACAAATAAAGGTAATTTGTGAAATGAAAGGGTAGTGACATCTTTACATTCGTGGCAAGACGCAGGGCCCTCTGGATAAGGTGAAACTAAGAAAAAGCTTACGGCACTTGGTATTCCCAGGCAGTCTCCCAACCAAGTACTAACCAAGCCCGGCCCCGCTTAGCTTCCGAGATCAGACGAGATCGGGCGCAGTCGGAACGGTATGGCCGTAAGCGAGGGAAGCGGCCAGAATCAGCACTTTTGTTTTCAGTTGAGGGTTTATTGAGAGTCGCACCGAGAGAAGAGCAGACGTCGATGCGGCATTGATGTCAAGATGTCTTTGAGAAAGTCGTTATTAAAATGAGGAAGAAATCGGTGAGTTGTATACGATTGCTACGAGTACTTTCTGCAAAAGTGGGCGGGGACTGCCGTCTTTGTACAAATAAAGGTAATTTGTGAAATGAAAGGGTAGTGACATCTTTACATTCGTGGCAAGACGCAGGGCCCTCTGGATAAGGTGAAACTAAGAAAAAGCTTACGGCACTTGGTATTCCCAGGCAGTCTCCCAACCAAGTACTAACCAAGCCCGGCCCCGCTTAGCTTCCGAGATCAGACGAGATCGGGCGCAGTCGGAACGGTATGGCCGTAAGCGAGGGAAGCGGCCAGAATCAGCACTTTTGTTTTCAGTTGAGGGTTTATTGAGAGTCGCACCGAGAGAAGAGCAGACGTCGATGCGGCATTGATGTCAAGATGTCTTTGAGAAAGTCGTTATTAAAATGAGGAAGAAATCGGTGAGTTGTATACGATTGCTACGAGTACTTTCTGCAAAAGTGGGCGGGGACTGCCGTCTTTGTACAAATAAAGGTAATTTGTGAAATGAAAGGGTAGTGACATCTTTACATTCGTGGCAAGACGCAGGGCCCTCTGGATAAGGTGAAACTAAGAAAAAGCTTACGGCACTTGGTATTCCCAGGCAGTCTCCCAACCAAGTACTAACCAAGCCCGGCCCCGCTTAGCTTCCGAGATCAGACGAGATCGGGCGCAGTCGGAACGGTATGGCCGTAAGCGAGGGAAGCGGCCAGAATCAGCACTTTTGTTTTCAGTTGAGGGTTTATTGAGAGTCGCACCGAGAGAAGAGCAGACGTCGATGCGGCATTGATGTCAAGATGTCTTTGAGAAAGTCGTTATTAAAATGAGGAAGAAATCGGTGAGTTGTATACGATTGCTACGAGTACTTTCTGCAAAAGTGGGCGGGGACTGCCGTCTTTGTACAAATAAAGGTAATTTGTGAAATGAAAGGGTAGTGACATCTTTACATTCGTGGCAAGACGCAGGGCCCTCTGGATAAGGTGAAACTAAGAAAAAGCCTACGGCACTTGGTATTCCCAGGCAGTCTCCCAACCAAGTACTAACCAAGCCCGGCCCCGCTTAGCTTCCGAGATCAGACGAGATCGGGCGCAGTCGGAACGGTATGGCCGTAAGCGAGGGAAGCGGCCAGAATCAGCACTTTTGTTTTCAGTTGAGGGTTTATTGAGAGTCGCACCGAGAGAAGAGCAGACGTCGATGCGGCATTGATGTCAAGATGTCTTTGAGAAAGTCGTTATTAAAATGAGGAAGAAATCGGTGAGTTGTATACGATTGCTACGAGTACTTTCTGCAAAAGTGGGCGGGGACTGCCGTCTTTGTACAAATAAAGGTAATTTGTGAAATGAAAGGGTAGTGACATCTTTACATTCGTGGCAAGACGCAGGGCCCTCTGGATAAGGTGAAACTAAGAAAAAGCTTACGGCACTTGGTATTCCCAGGCAGTCTCCCAACCAAGTACTAACCAAGCCCGGCCCCGCTTAGCTTCCGAGATCAGACGAGATCGGGCGCAGTCGGAACGGTATGGCCGTAAGCGAGGGAAGCGGCCAGAATCAGCACTTTTGTTTTCAGTTGAGGGTTTATTGAGAGTCGCACCGAGAGAAGAGCAGACGTCGATGCGGCATTGATGTCAAGATGTCTTTGAGAAAGTCGTTATTAAAATGAGGAAGAAATCGGTGAGTTGTATACGATTGCTACGAGTACTTTCTGCAAAAGTGGGCGGGGACTGCCGTCTTTGTACAAATAAAGGTAATTTGTGAAATGAAAGGGTAGTGACATCTTTACATTCGTGGCAAGACGCAGGGCCCTCTGGATAAGGTGAAACTAAGAAAAAGCTTACGGCACTTGGTATTCCCAGGCAGTCTCCCAACCAAGTACTAACCAAGCCCGGCCCCGCTTAGCTTCCGAGATCAGACGAGATCGGGCGCAGTCGGAACGGTATGGCCGTAAGCGAGGGAAGCGGCCAGAATCAGCACTTTTGTTTTCAGTTGAGGGTTTATTGAGAGTCGCACCGAGAGAAGAGCAGACGTCGATGCGGCATTGATGTCAAGATGTCTTTGAGAAAGTCGTTATTAAAATGAGGAAGAAATCGGTGAGTTGTATACGATTGCTACGAGTACTTTCTGCAAAAGTGGGCGGGGACTGCCGTCTTTGTACAAATAAAGGTAATTTGTGAAATGAAAGGGTAGTGACATCTTTACATTCGTGGCAAGACGCAGGGCCCTCTGGATAAGGTGAAACTAAGAAAAAGCCTACGGCACTTGGTATTCCCAGGCAGTCTCCCAACCAAGTACTAACCAAGCCCGGCCCCGCTTAGCTTCCGAGATCAGACGAGATCGGGCGCAGTCGGAACGGTATGGCCGTAAGCAAGGGAAGCGGCCAGAATCAGCACTTTTGTTTTCAGTTGAGGGTTTATTGAGAGTCGCACCGAGAGAAGAGCAGACGTCGATGCGGCATTGATGTCAAGATGTCTTTGAGAAAGTCGTTATTAAAATGAGGAAGAAATCGGTGAGTTGTATACGATTGCTACGAGTACTTTCTGCAAAAGTGGGCGGGGACTGCCGTCTTTGTACAAATAAAGGTAATTTGTGAAATGAAAGGGTAGTGACATCTTTACATTCGTGGCAAGACGCAGGGCCCTCTGGATAAGGTGAAACTAAGAAAAAGCTTACGGCACTTGGTATTCCCAGGCAGTCTCCCAACCAAGTACTAACCAAGCCCGGCCCCGCTTAGCTTCCGAGATCAGACGAGATCGGGCGCAGTCGGAACGGTATGGCCGTAAGCGAGGGAAGCGGCCAGAATCAGCACTTTTGTTTTCAGTTGAGGGTTTATTGAGAGTCGCACCGAGAGAAGAGCAGACGTCGATGCGGCATTGATGTCAAGATGTCTTTGAGAAAGTCGTTATTAAAATGAGGAAGAAATCGGTGAGTTGTATACGATTGCTACGAGTACTTTCTGCAAAAGTGGGCGGGGACTGCCGTCTTTGTACAAATAAAGGTAATTTGTGAAATGAAAGGGTAGTGACATCTTTACATTCGTGGCAAGACGCAGGGCCCTCTGGATAAGGTGAAACTAAGAAAAAGCTTACGGCACTTGGTATTCCCAGGCAGTCTCCCAACCAAGTACTAACCAAGCCCGGCCCCGCTTAGCTTCCGAGATCAGACGAGATCGGGCGCAGTCGGAACGGTATGGCCGTAAGCGAGGGAAGCGGCCAGAATCAGCACTTTTGTTTTCAGTTGAGGGTTTATTGAGAGTCGCACCGAGAGAAGAGCAGACGTCGATGCGGCATTGATGTCAAGATGTCTTTGAGAAAGTCGTTATTAAAATGAGGAAGAAATCGGTGAGTTGTATACGATTGCTACGAGTACTTTCTGCAAAGTGGGCGGGACTGCCGTCTTTGTACAAATAAAGGTAATTTGTGAAATGAAAGGGTAGTGACATCTTTACATTCGTGGCAAGACGCAGGGCCCTCTGGATAAGGTGAAACTAAGAAAAAGCTTACGGCACTTGGTATTCCCAGGCAGTCTCCCAACCAAGTACTAACCAAGCCCGGCCCCGCTTAGCTTCCGAGATCAGACGAGATCGGGCGCAGTCGGAACGGTATGGCCGTAAGCGAGGGAAGCGGCCAGAATCAGCACTTTGTTTTCAGTTGAGGGTTTATTGAGAGTCGCACCGAGAGAAGAGCAGACGTCGATGCGGCATTGATGTCAAGATGTCTTTGAGAAAGTCGTTATTAAAATGAGGAAGAAATCGGTGAGTTGTATACGATTGCTACGAGTACTTTCTGCAAAAGTGGGCGGGGACTGCCGTCTTTGTACAAATAAAGGTAATTTGTGAAATGAAAGGGTAGTGACATCTTTACATTCGTGGCAAGACGCAGGGCCCTCTGGATAAGGTGAAACTAAGAAAAAGCTTACGGCACTTGGTATTCCCAGGCAGTCTCCCAACCAAGTACTAACCAAGCCCGGCCCCGCTTAGCTTCCCGAGATCAGACGAGATCGGGCGCAGTCGGAACGGTATGGCCGTAAGCGAGGGAAGCGGCCAGAATCAGCACTTTTGTTTTCAGTTGAGGGTTTATTGAGAGTCGCACCGAGAGAAGAGCAGACGTCGATGCGGCATTGATGTCAAGATGTCTTTGAGAAGTCTTATTAAAATGAGGAAGAAATCGGTGAGTTGTATACGATTGCTACGAGTACTTTCTGCAAAAGTGGGCGGGGACTGCCGTCTTTGTACAAATAAAGGTAATTTGTGAAATGAAAGGGTAGTGACATCTTTACATTCGTGGCAAGACGCAGGGCCCTCTGGATAAGGTGAAACTAAGAAAAAGCTTACGGCACTTGGTATTCCCAGGCAGTCTCCCAACCAAGTACTAACCAAGCCCGGCCCCGCTTAGCTTCCGAGATCAGACGAGATCGGGCGCAGTCGGAACGGTATGGCCGTAAGCGAGGGAAGCGGCCAGAATCAGCACTTTTGTTTTCAGTTGAGGGTTTATTGAGAGTCGCACCGAGAGAAGAGCAGACGTCGATGCGGCATTGATGTCAAGAATGTCTTTTGAGAAAGTCGTTATTAAAATGAGGAAGAAATCGGTGAGTTGTATACGATTGCTACGAGTACTTTCTGCAAAAAGTGGGCGGGGACTGCCGTCTTTGTACAAATAAAGGTAATTTGTGAAATGAAAGGGTAGTGACATCTTTACATTCGTGGCAAGACGCAGGGCCCTCTGGATAAGGTGAAACTAAGAAAAAGCTTACGGCACTTGGTATTCCCAGGCAGTCTCCCAACCAAGTACTAACCAAGCCCGGCCCCGCTTAGCTTCCGAGATCAGACGAGATCGGGCGCAGTCGGAACGGTATGGCCGTAAGCGAGGGAAGCGGCCAGAATCAGCACTTTTGTTTTCAGTTGAGGGTTTATTGAGAGTCGCACCGAGAGAAGAGCAGACGTCGATGCGGCATTGATGTCAAGATGTCTTTGAGAAAGTCGTTATTAAAATGAGGAAGAAATCGGTGAGTTGTATACGATTGCTACGAGTACTTTCTGCAAAAGTGGGCGGGGACTGCCGTCTTTGTACAAATAAAGGTAATTTGTGAAATGAAAGGGTAGTGACATCTTTACATTCGTGGCAAGACGCAGGGCCCTCTGGATAAGGTGAAACTAAGAAAAAGCTTACGGCACTTGGTATTCCCAGGCAGTCTCCCAACCAAGTACTAACCAAGCCCGGCCCCGCTTAGCTTCCGAGATCAGACGAGATCGGGCGCAGTCGGAACGGTATGGCCGTAAGCGAGGGAAGCGGCCAGAATCAGCACTTTTGTTTTCAGTTGAGGGTTTATTGAGAGTCGCACCGAGAGAAGAGCAGACGTCGATGCGGCATTGATGTCAAGATGTCTTTGAGAAAGTCGTTATTAAAATGAGGAAGAAATCGGTGAGTTGTATACGATTGCTACGAGTACTTTCTGCAAAAGTGGGCGGGGACTGCCGTCTTTGTACAAATAAAGGTAATTTGTGAAATGAAAGGGTAGTGACATCTTTACATTCGTGGCAAGACGCAGGGCCCTCTGGATAAGGTGAAACTAAGAAAAAGCTTACGGCACTTGGTATTCCCAGGCAGTCTCCCAACCAAGTACTAACCAAGCCCGGCCCCGCTTAGCTTCCGAGATCAGACGAGATCGGGCGCAGTCGGAACGGTATGGCCGTAAGCGAGGGAAGCGGCCAGAATCAGCACTTTTGTTTTCAGTTGAGGGTTTATTGAGAGTCGCACCGAGAGAAGAGCAGACGTCGATGCGGCATTGATGTCAAGATGTCTTTGAGAAAGTCGTTATTAAAATGAGGAAGAAATCGGTGAGTTGTATACGATTGCTACGAGTACTTTCTGCAAAAGTGGGCGGGGACTGCCGTCTTTGTACAAATAAAGGTAATTTGTGAAATGAAAGGGTAGTGACATCTTTACATTCGTGGCAAGACGCAGGGCCCTCTGGATAAGGTGAAACTAAGAAAAGCTTACGGCACTTGGTATTCCCAGGCAGTCTCCCAACCAAGTACTAACCAAGCCCGGCCCCGCTTAGCTTCCGAGATCAGACGAGATCGGGCGCAGTCGGAACGGTATGGCCGTAAGCGAGGGAAGCGGCCAGAATCAGCACTTTTGTTTTCAGTTGAGGGTTTATTGAGAGTCGCACCGAGAGAAGAGCAGACGTCGATGCGGCATTGATGTCAAGATGTCTTTGAGAAAGTCGTTATTAAAATGAGGAAGAAATCGGTGAGTTGTATACGATTGCTACGAGTACTTTCTGCAAAAGTGGGCGGGGACTGCCGTCTTTGTACAAATAAAGGTAATTTGTGAAATGAAAGGGTAGTGACATCTTTACATTCGTGGCAAGACGCAGGGCCCTCTGGATAAGGTGAAACTAAGAAAAAGCTTACGGCACTTGGTATTCCCAGGCCAGTCTCCCAACCAAGTACTAACCAAGCCCGGCCCCGCTTAGCTTCCGAGATCAGACGAGATCGGGCGCAGTCGGAACGGTATGGCCGTAAGCGAGGGAAGCGGCCAGAATCAGCACTTTTGTTTTCAGTTGAGGGTTTATGAGAGTCGCACCGAGAGAAGAGCAGACGTCGATGCGGCATTGATGTCAAGATGTCTTTGAGAAAGTCGTTATTAAAATGAGGAAGAAATCGGTGAGTTGTATACGATTGCTACGAGTACTTTCTGCAAAGTGGGCGGGGACTGCCGTCTTTGTACAAATAAAGGTAATTTGTGAAATGAAAGGGTAGTGACATCTTTACATTCGTGGCAAGACGCAGGGCCCTCTGGATAAGGTGAAACTAAGAAAAAGCTTACGGCACTTGGTATTCCCAGGCAGTCTCCCAACCAAGTACTAACCAAGCCCGGCCCCGCTTAGCTTCCGAGATCAGACGAGATCGGGCGCAGTCGGAACGGTATGGCCGTAAGCGAGGGAAGCGGCCAGAATCAGCACTTTTGTTTTCAGTTGAGGGTTTATTGAGAGTCGCACCGAGAGAAGAGCAGACGTCGATGCGGCATTGATGTCAAGATGTCTTTGAGAAAGTCGTTATTAAAATGAGGAAGAAATCGGTGAGTTGTATACGATTGCTACGAGTACTTTCTGCAAAAGTGGGCGGGGACTGCCGTCTTTGTACAAATAAAGGTAATTTGTGAAATGAAAGGGTAGTGACATCTTTACATTCGTGGCAAGACGCAGGGCCCTCTGGATAAGGTGAAACTAAGAAAAAGCTTACGGCACTTGGTATTCCCAGGCAGTCTCCCAACCAAGTACTAACCAAGCCCGGCCCCGCTTAGCTTCCGAGATCAGACGAGATCGGGCGCAGTCGGAACGGTATGGCCGTAAGCGAGGGAAGCGGCCAGAATCAGCACTTTTGTTTTCAGTTGAGGGTTTATTGAGAGTCGCACCGAGAGAAGAGCAGACGTCGATGCGGCATTGATGTCAAGATGTCTTTGAGAAAGTCGTTATTAAAATGAGGAAGAAATCGGTGAGTTGTATAGATTGCTACGAGTACTTTCTGCAAAAGTGGGCGGGGACTGCCGTCTTTGTACATAATAAAGGTAATTTGTGAAATGAAAGGGTAGTGACATCTTTACATTCGTGGCAAGACGCAGGGCCCTCTGGATAAGGTGAAACTAAGAAAAAGCTTACGGCACTTGGTATTCCCAGGCAGTCTCCCAACCAAGTACTAACCAAGCCCGGCCCCGCTTAGCTTCCGAGATCAGACGAGATCGGGCGCAGTCGGAACGGTATGGCCGTAAGCGAGGGAAGCGGCCAGAATCAGCACTTTTGTTTTCAGTTGAGGGTTTATTGAGAGTCGCACCGAGAGAAGAGCAGACGTCGATGCGGCATGATGTCAAGATGTCTTTGAGAAAGTCGTTATTAAAATGAGGAAGAAATCGGTGAGTTGTATACGATTGCTACGAGTACTTTCTGCAAAAGTGGGCGGGGACTGCCGTCTTTGTACAAATAAAGGTAATTTGTGAAATGAAAGGGTAGTGACATCTTTACATTCGTGGCAAGACGCAGGGCCCTCTGGATAAGGTGAAACTAAGAAAAAGCTTACGGCACTTGGTATTCCAGGCAGTCTCCCAACCAAGTACTAACAAGCCCGGCCCCGCTTAGCTTCCGAGATCAGACGAGATCGGGCGCAGTCGGAACGGTATGGCCGTAAGCGAGGGAAGCGGCCAGAATCAGCACTTTTGTTTCAGTTGAGGGTTTATTGAGAGTCGCACCGAGAGAAGAGCAGACGTCGATGCGGCATTGATGTCAAGATGTCTTTGAGAAAGTCGTTATTAAAATGAGGAAGAAATCGGTGAGTTGTATACGATTGCTACGAGTACTTTCTGCAAAAGTGGGCGGGGACTGCCGTCTTTGTACAAATAAAGGTAATTGTGAAATGAAAGGGTAGTGACATCTTTACATTCGTGGCAAGACGCAGGGCCCTCTGGATAAGGTGAAACTAAGAAAAGCTTACGGCACTTGGTATTCCCAGGCAGCTCCCAACCAAGTACTAACCAAGCCCGGACCCCGCTTAGCTTCCGAGATCAGACGAGATCTGGCGCAGGTCGAGGAACGGTATGGCCGTAAGCGAGGGGAAGCGGCCAGAATCAGCACTTCT